>NW_026570961.1:96193-101193 GCF_027595985.1 Sorex araneus
TGCAAAAGAGCACAGTAGAAATGGCATCTGTACCTACATGTTCATTGCAGCCCTGTTCACAATAGCCAAAATCTGGAAACAACCTGAGTGCCCGAAAACAGATGACTGGTTAAAGAAACTTGGGTCCATCTACATAATGGAATATTATGCAGCTGTTAGGGGAGATGAAGTCATGAAATTTGCTTATGAATGTATAAACATGGAGAGTATCATGCTAAGTGAAATGAGTCGGAAAGAGAGGGACAGACATAGAGGGACTGCACTCATTTGTGGAGTGTGGGGTAGTATCACATGAGGCTGACACCCAAGGACGGTAGATACAAGGGCCAGGGGGATTGCCCCATAGCTGGAAGCCTGCTTCACGAGCGGAGGGGAGAAGGCAGATGGAATAGAGAAGGGATCACTGAGAAAATGATGGCTGGAGGAACCAGCTGGGATGGGAGATGCTGAAAGTAGATAATGGACCCAACATGATGACCTCTCAGTGTCTGTGTTGCAAGCCATGATGCCCAAAAGTAGAGAGAGAGTCTGGGGAATATTGTCTGCCATGGAGGCAGGGGGAGGGTGGGAAAGGGGGGCTATACCCGGGATATCGGTGGTGGGGAATGTGCACTGGTGGAGGGATGGGTGTTGGATCATTGTGAGATTGTAACCTTACTGACCCCGGCTCTGTATCTACCAACTCATCTCTCTGCCTCTCTATCCTACTTAATCAAGCTTCCTACTCCTATGTCTGTGGGGTGTTTTTTCTGTCCTACGCATCTATGTATACGCATATCTACCTACCGCCAGACTGCCGATTTGTCATGCCCCTTTATTTATCTGTGTATTATCTGTTTCACTTATCTATGATAGGATAAACGAAACAGATAATGCACAGCTTTTACGAGTGGTGCATGTGTCTGCCTATTTACGCATTCTAGCTGGCTAGCTCTCCTCCTACCTACCAATGTTTTATTCATGAATATGAATTCATCTGTTTCATTTATAAATCTGTTTTGTTTATAAAACTTCGCTGGGAAATTTCATTGATAAAATTTCACTTATACATTTATAAAATATTTAAATTTTTAAAAGAAAATATCAATTTTGAAGTAAGTTTTTTTTTTCTTTTTGGGTCACTCCTGGCAATGCACAGGGGTTACTCCTGGCTCATGCACTCAGGAATTACCCCTGGCGGTGCTTGGGGGACCATGTGGGATGCTGGGAATCAAACCTGGGTCAACCAAGTGCAAGGCAAATGCCCTCCCCACTGTGCTATTGCTCCAGCCCCATGAAGTAAGATTCATTATATATAATTGTATAACTCTCAATTATCCTATAAAACTGTTTCATTTATAAAATTTATTTATGAAATTTCATTTAGAATTTTATTTAGAATTTTATTTACAACATGTATAAATTTCATTTCCATTTCATTTATAAATATGGATAAATCTGATTCGTTTGTCCTATCTTTTGCTTATGTGGGCTCAGTATCCATTTATCTAGTTAATTATCTTCCAATCACCGATAATGTTATCTTTGTTATCAGTCCCATGTATGTATAAGTCTCTTCCTTGTGTATCTATTATGCTACGTAGCTATGTATTTATCTGTCTGTACAAACATTCATCATGTATTGCTTTCCATTGCTGTATCACTGTATCACTGTCATCCCGTTGTTCATCAGTTTTCTTAAGCGGTCTCAGTAATGTCTCCATTCGTCCTAGCCCTGAGATTTTAGCAGCCTCTCTTTGCTCGTCCTTCTCAATGGTGCCACATTGGAGGCTCTTTCTGGGTCAGGGGAATGAGACCCAGCAGTGTTGCTGTTTTTGGCATATCGAATATGCCATGGGGTGTTTGCCACGTTCTGCTGTGTGGGCAGGAAACTCTCGGTAGCTTGCCGGGTTCTTTGAGAGGAAAAACTAGACAATAAGAGGCCACACAGCCGCAAATGCGGTCACGTGCCTCTGGGAACTTTGTTTTATAGTCTCTGGATCTTGGCTGCTGATGGGATTACACAGACAATTTGTGGGTGTGACTGCCAAGCTACTGGAAATTGGGGGATCTGGGTGGAAGAGGCCCAGTTCTGATCCGAGCAGGCTTGGAGATCCCAGACCCAGGTTCCGCATACCTGGGTTCCTCTGCCAGTTACTTCATGGGCGAGGCTCGTCCAAGCGTGTGGAGAGGGGCCTTGAGCATGGTTGTGGCTGGGTTCCGGAGGTCTTCAGCTGCTGGGGCTCAGCTCGGGGTGGGGAGGGAAACTCAACCCACCCCCTCTGAGGGGCCCCGGTGAAGACAGCCAGGCATGGGGGCAAGAGACTATCCATTGCTGTATATCTCTGTATCTCTGACCAACTCACTTTCTTCCCATTAACAATGATTGGGGGCCGGAGTGATAGCACAGCGGGCAGGGCGTTTGTCTTGCACGCGGCTGACCTGGGTTCGATCCCCGGCATCCCATATGGTCCCCCAAGCACCACCAGGAGTAATTCCTGAGTGAAAAACAAGGAGGAACCCCTGTGCATCGCTGGGTGTGACCCAAAAAGCAAAAAAAAAAAATGATTTTTTTGAATTGTGCATCGTCCTCAATCACTTTCAACTGGCTTTCAACTTTTCCTGGTGATGGAGAGGACCTAGTGCCGTGTCTCTCTCTGGTTTGGAAAATCTCTCGGTAAAGAACGTGCCACGTTGGATTTCGCCATTTTTCACAGTGATGGACAAAGGCAGTGATGGTTTGTCGACCTGTTCTTGGGGAATCCCCTATGTTCCTGGGAAGCTGCGCAGAAACACAATGTGACTTCCGAGTGTCAAGTCCCGTTTCCAAGGATCCCCCCTGACAAAATAAAGAAAAAGGCAAAATTATTTTTCAGTGTCTAGGACTGCGCCCAATATATGGGAAATAGAATTTGAGAATATATAATATTATTATTTCGCAGTTCTGGGAATTGAAATCAAGATCTTTCACAGGCAAGGAACGAGTTCTGCCTGTTAGCCACAGACCTGGTCCCCTAATCAATATCAGCCCAAAATATTAGGAGAGAAAAATGGCACATATTCTCCCTTTTCCTGTTAAGTCGATGGGTCCAGGGTTTGATTTGGAGTGCCCCTCTGCGCTCGGCACAGTTGAAATTTGCAGAGACGTGTAGCTATGGACATCTCGATTAGGTCTTGCAATTGTGCAAACCTTTCTGTCAGTATGTATTCCACACTGCTTGCACTCTCGTCTCTGGGAGAATTATTATCCCGCAGGCTGGATTCTTAAAAAAATAAAAAAGGAAAGGAAAGCAATCTCGGGGCTGGAGCGATAGCACAGTGGGTAGGACATTTGCCATGTTAATATGGCTGATTTGGGTTCCATCATGGAACCCAAATTTGCAACCCAAATTTCCATTTGCATCCCACATGGTCCCCTGAGCACTGCCAGGAGGAGTTTCCGAGAACAGAGCCAGGAGCCTTCCTCAATGTCTCCAGCAGCATCTATACATCACCTCTGTGATTACAACCAAGTACGGGACCAGATGGGGTGCTTGTGGTTGATTTGACATCCTCCAGGAAGTGGTCACTGGGGAATGGTTTCAGACGGACGAAGAGGAGGAGAGAGTTCCCTCCAACACAGTCCTCAACCCCCCGGCCGGCCCCCCTGCCCCACGCCTGTGTCTCTTTCAGAGTCGAAGATCATTAACATTCTGGAAGAGGCTGTAATTAAGATTCCGCAAGATGTCTGCGGCGCTGGGGCTCCGCGTCCAGGCAGCGAATGCAAATGTGGTCCTTGAAAGGCAGCGGATGAGAAGTTGCTGCCCCTGACTGACAGGGCTGCAATTAAGGTGTGGGGCTTGTCATGGGGAGAAGGAATTAATCCGGACGAAAAGGGGGTCCGACTCACCTGAGGAACCACAAGCATTTTAAAAAAAAAATGTTTTTTTTTTAATTGAATCACTGTGAGCGAGACCTTTACAAAGCGGTTCTCAATTAGGGGTTTCAGTCCTACAGTGTTTCAACACCCGTCCCTCCACCGGGGCACATTTCCCAGCACTGGTGTCCCCAGGGTCCCTCCCATCATCCCCTCCCTTCCCCCATCTGCCTCTCTGGCAGGTGCTTTTCTTCTCTCTCTCTCTCTCTCTCTCTCTCTCTCCTCTCTCTCATTCTCACTCTCCTTTCTCTCTCTCTCTCGCTCTCTCTGTCCCTCTCTCTGTCTGTCTCTGTCTCTCTCTGCCTCTGTCTCTCTCTCTCATTCTCACTCTCTCTCTCTCGCTCTCTCTCGCTCTCTCCCTCTCTCTCTGTCTGTCTCTGTGTCTCTGTCTCTCTCTGTCTCTCTCTCCCCCCTTTTGGGCATTGTAATTTGCCCTACAGATCAGATACTGAAAGGTTATCATGTATATCTCTGTACCTACTTTTAACACTCAATTATCCAGGTTGCTTAATCATCCCCAGATATATATATGATCCCTGAGCACAGAGCCAGGATACATATATAGCACAGAGCCAGGATACATATATATATATATATATATATATATATATATATATATATATATATATAGTTGGGTCACACAGCAATGCACAGGGGTTCCTCCTGGCTCTACACTCAGGAATCACTCCTGGCAGTGCTCAGGGGACCCTATGGGATGCTGGGAATCGAACCTGGGTCGGCCGCGTGCAAGGCAAACGCCCTACCCACTGTGCTATCGCTCCAGCCCCCAATCATCCCCAGATATTAATGCCATACTGGTCCCTTCTCCATCTTACCTACCCTCAACCCCACACACACTTGTGGTAGATTCCAACCACTGGCCAGTCCTCCTAGCCCTTGTTTTTCCTGACCTTGGATATTAGTTTTTTTTTTTACTGTATATTTGTATATCCCACAAGTGGATGCAGTCCCTCTATGTCTGTCCCTCTCTGACTCAATTCACTCAGCCTGATACTGTCCATGCCCACCCATTTATAGGCAAATTTCATGACTTCATCTTTCCTATTTCCTAATCGCCCTGTAGTATTCTATTGTGTTGATGTAC
>NW_026570961.1:106193-130426 GCF_027595985.1 Sorex araneus
CTGACCTTTCCACATGCAAGGTCAAAGTCCCATACTACCTTTCAAAATTGGGGCATAAAAACAAAAGGACGCTTTGATATTTTTAATGTGGACTCGATCAAACTAGAGTAAGCAGACATCAGCAGTAAATCCATCACCGCCAGCACCGCGTGGAAAGTGCTGTGTGTGTGAAACCGCAGATGTCTTGATTTAGATAAAATTGACAGAACATTGGGATTTGTTTCCGACGTGCAGCAGAAGGATTTGTTAGATGAATAAACTGAGAAATGATCAACACTTCTAAGCTTATGTAACATCGATCACCACTTGTAGTTCTTTGTGTGTGTGTGTATGTGGCAAGGAGTATTTTTATTTAATTTTCTTTCTAGCAAGGAGTATTTTTAAACATCCTTCTCAGCAGCTTTGGGGAAATAGTTCTCACCAAGTTCTGCTGGGCGGGCATTCTCCAACATTTATTCTCCTTAGCAACTGGAAGTTAAATCTCTCTGGATGGCTCATGAGTCACTTGGTGACATTTCACTGCATTTCCAAAGTGACTTCTGAAGACCATGAACTTGCTATTAATATTAATAAATTCAACCTTTATAATTTTTTTTCTAGATTTTTATACTGGAGCGATAGCACAGCGTGGAGGGCGTTTGTCTTGCACGTGGCTGACCCGAGTTTAATTCTTCCGCCCCTCTCGGAGAGCCCGGCAAGCTACCGAGAGTCTCCCGCCCGCACGGCAGAGCCTGGCAAGCTCCCCGTGGTGTATTCGAGATGCCAAACACAGTCACAACAAGTCTCACCATGGAGACGTGACTGGCGCCCGCTCGAGCCTATCGATGAACAACGGAATGACAGTGCATTGCAGTGCTACTGATTTTTATACAAGTGAATTTATATAGTCTTTCTCCATCTGACTTATCTCATTTTTCATCTAACCCGATGGATCTATCTGTTGGTCTTTATGGGATTTGGTTCTGCCTCCTCGTTGGATAATATTCCCCTGGTTGAAAAAAGTATTTGTATGTAATGTCATAGCACTCACATCCCTTATTCATGTATCTGTCCGCGCACAGGCTGATATTGTAAACAGCTTTGCAGAAAACCTGGACATCAGCACTTTTTTTTTTTTTTTGGAGGTGGGTAGTAATTTCATTTATTTTGGATGAATACTCAGAAGTGGGATTACTGGATCACAGCACAAACTAATTTTAAATTTCCGAGGAGCCTCCTTCCCATATTTCATCATGAACTTGCTCCTTGGAATAGATGTTTTACTTTGTGTAACCAATGGTCTTATGGCATGTTGTCATGCATTCATTTTGCATAATCCTATTATCGTCTGGCAAAAATAATGCTATTAATGGCTTTTTCTTATGGATACGGAAATAAAACTGGTGATATGACCCTTACCCTCTCACCTTGAGTGGCCTGGGGGGAAACCACCTTCTTTAAAGAAACTTTGAGAGGGACCAGAGTGATAATAAAGCGGATAGGGCATGTGTCTTGCATTCATCCATGTCTTGCATTCCCTATAGTCCCTGAGCTGCCAGGATTCAGCCCTGAGCACAGAACCAGGAGTCATCTTGAACACAGAGCCAGGAGTGAGCCCTGAGCACAGAGCTGGGAGTCATCCCTGAGCACAGAGCCAGGAGTGAATTCTGAGTACAGAACCGGGAGTCAGCCCTGAGCACAGAGCCAGGAGTCAGCCCTGAGCACAGAGCCAGGACTGAGTCCTGAGTAAAGAGCCAGAAATAAGCCCTGAGCACAGAAAAAGGATTCAGCCATGAGCACAGAACAAGGAGTGATCCCCTGAGCACACAGCCAGGAGTCAGCCCTGAACACAGAGCCAGGAATGAGCCTTGAGCACAGAGCCAGGACTCAGTCCTGAGTACAGAGCCAGAAATAAGCCCTGAGCACAGAACAAGGATTCAGCCATGAGCACAGAACAAGGAGTGATCCCCTGAGCACATAGCCAGGAGTCAGCCCTGAGCACAGAGCCAGGAATGAGTTCTGAGCACAGAACAAGGATTAAGCCATGAGCACAGAACAAGGAGTGATCACCTGAGCATACAGCCAGGAGTCAGCTCTGAGCACAGAGCCAGGTGTGAGCCCTGAGCATAGCATCAACCCTGAGCACTGAACCAGCAGTCAGTCCTGAGCACAGATCCAGGAGTCAGTCTGAGCACAGAATCGGGAATGAAACCTGAGTACAAAGCCAGGAGTGACCCCTGAGCACAGAGCCAGGAGTCAGCCCTGAGCACAGAGCCAGGAGTCAGCCCTGGATACAAAGTCAGTCGTGTCCCCTTTGGCCTGGTCCATTTCGAGGCCAAGGTAGCTCACCGCTTGCCCCGGGTCCATCTAATCCCTGATGGGGACCCTGCTTTTGAGGTGCTAGGCAGTAAGGGCAACTGAGGCTGAAGTCGAGAGAACAGATGCCCAGGAGGTGATGTTACCTGGAGTCAATTACTCCCAGGTTACAGCTTGTCTTTTTAACTGTCTCCCTGTGTCCATACAAAAAGTCACTGTCACTGTCATCCTGTTGCTCATCGATGGGCTCGAGCGGGCGCCAGTCACGTCTCCAAGGTGAGACTTGTTGTACTGTGTTTGGCATCTCGAAGACGCCACGGGGAGCTTGCCAGGCTCTGCCGTGCGGGCGGGAGACTCTCGGGAGCTTGCCAGGCTCTCCGAGAGGGACGGAGGAATCGAACCCAGGTCGGCCACGAGCAAGGCAAACGCCCTCCCTGCCGTGCTATCGCTTCCGTCTATAATCCAAAAAGTAATTGCTCGGAAATAACTCAGCATGCAAAGGACAGTAAGGAGAAGAGAAAAAACAATATTTACGAGTCAGCGAGTCTGATCAGGAGGCAAAGGTCATTGGGAGTTTGGGGGAGCGATCAGCAAACCCAAGCTCCCTGCGGCCAGGGAGAAAGGGCAAACTAATGATCTCACTACGTCTAAGCTTCGAGCACCCCCAAGCTAAACTATGAGGGTCTGGACTCTGAGCCAAGGGAGGGGTGTGGCTGGCGGGGAAGGCATCCTGAACCCACTTGCATCTCTCTGGTGGTCTCTGACGGTGCTTGGAGTATCTCTGCATTCACGCTGCCCGTGAATGTCCAGTGAAGCCTCCCGAAAATGGACTCTAAGTGCACTGAAGTTACTTAAGTACTTTGAAGTACTGCAAGTAAGTGTTCGAGGGGTCAGAGTGATAGTGTAGTGGGGTGACCGACCTTGGCCTTACATGCGGAGAAACCGGGTTTGATCCCGGCATCCCACAGGAGCCCTTCAGCACCACGAGGAGTGATTCCTGAGTGCAGAGCCAGGAGGAAGCCCTGAGCACTGTCGGATGTGGGTCCAAAAATAAGCAAAAGCCCAATAAAGGTGCGTTCAGATTCTTCACCGGGTCCTGTGTCCCATCTGTCACTAGGGAGTTACTCCTTGTCCCAGCAATGACGTTCTTGTCACGGCAATTAAATATTCATTTCTCCCTAGAATAAAAAGTGGATGGGGAATATAATCTTTCTTTCTTTCTTTCTTTCTTTCTTTCTTTCTTTCTTTCTTTCTTTCTTTCTTTCTTTCTTCTTTCTTTCTTTCTTTCTTTCTTTCTTTCTTTCTTTCTTTCTTCCTTTCTCTGTCTCTCTCTTTCTTTCATTCCTTCTGCCTTCCTTCCTTCCTTCCCTCCATCTCTCTTCCTTCCTTCCTTCCTTCCTTCCTTCCTTCCTTCCTTCCTTCCTTTCTTTCTTTCTTTCTTTCTTTCTTTCTTTCTTTCTTTCTTTCTTTCTTTCTTTCTTTCTTTCTTTCTTTCTTTCTTTCTTTCTTTCTTCCTTTCTCTGTCTCTCTCTTTCTTTCATTCCTTCTGCCTTCCTTCCTTCCTTCCCTCCATCTCTTCCTTCCTTCCTTCCTTCCTTCCTTCCTTCCTTCCTTCCTTCCTTTCTTTCTTCCTTCCTTCTTTTCTTCCTTCCTTCCTTCCTTCCTTCCTTCCTTCCTTCCTTCCTTCCTTCCTTTCTTTCTTTCTTCTTTTCTTCCTTCCTTCCTTCCTTCCTTTTTTACTTTCTTCCTTTCTTTCTTTTCTTTCTTTCTTTCTTTCTTTTCTTTCTTTCTTTCTCTGTCTCTCTTTCTTTCATTCCTTATGCCTTCCTTCCTTCCCTACCTCCCTCTCTTCCTTCCTTCCTTCCTTCCTTCCTTCCTTCCTTCCTTCCTTCCTTCCTTCCTTCCTTCCTTTCTTTCTCTGTCTCTTTCTTTCTTTCATTCCTTCTGCCTTCCTTCCTTTCCTCCCCTCCCTCTCTTCCTTCCTTCCTTCCTTCCTTCCTTCCTTCCTTTCCTTTCTTCCTTTCTTCTTTCTTTCTTTCTTTCTTTCTTTCTTTCTTTCTTTCTTTCTTTCTTTCTTTTCTTTCTTTCTTTCTTTCTTTCTTTCTTTCAACTTTTTGGGTCCCACCTGGAGATGCTCAGGGGTTCCTCCTGGCTATGCACACAGAAATTACCCCTGGTGGTACTAGGGGACCATATGGGATGCTGGGAATCGAACCCGGGTTGGCCGCGTGCAAATCAAATGCCCTTCCCACCTTGCTATTGCTCTAGCCCCAGAATTTTTCTTTCTGGGCTATACACACACACACACACACACACATATTATATATATATTGCTTTTTTGGGTCACACCCAGCTATGCACAGGGGTTACTCCTGGCTCTGCACTCAGGAATTACTACTGGCGGTGCTTGGGGGATCCTATGGGATGCTGGGAATCGAACCCGGGTTGGCCGTGTGCAAGGCAAACGCCCTACCCGCTGTGCTATTGCTCCAGCCCCACTGGGCTATATATTTTGCATTTGCTAATCAGGATATTTTAATTTTTTTCATATGTGTTTTGGAGTTCAAATGAGCTTTTTTTTTCAAAGTCATTTTATCAATATCATTTTCCCTATGCGAATTGTTTCTTCAGACTAGATATTTTTCACCTAACTCTATGCTGCTATTGAGTTGGCTGTTTTGTTTATGCATCCCTATTATTACTCAGTCATTTTAAAAGCAATTTTGCTTTGACTTTCTTGTTTAAAAAATGCGCTTTCACCTCTAACAATAGCAGAGGAATCACTAATTATGAATATGTATTGAGAGCCATTTTCTAGATGACTTTAAAACTGGAGTTTCTACTTGAAAAGTAAAAACAGTTGAGGAACATCTTTGTGAGGGTCTATATCATAGTGATTCAAAATAAATTTTAAAAATGAGAATTCAGTCCTGTCTTTTCTGTCCTGTGTATTCTAGGATAATCTCACATCTATGGTGTGACTATTGCTCTATCATTTTTTATTTGTTTTTTTTTTGGGGGGGGGGTCACAACCAGTGATGCTCAGGAATCACACTGGGCTCTGCACTCAGGAATCACTCCTGGCTGTGCTTGGGGGACCACATGGGATGTCGGGGATCAAACCAAAGCAAACAAACGCCCTACCCGCTGTACTATCACTCCAGCCCCGCGCTATCTTTTTTGCCAGTGCTGTTGTGAAAGGACTTATGTCGTTGGTCATATCCCAGTAGTTCATGAGACTGAATGTTTATTGAGACACTCATTCACTGTCATCCCATTGTTCATTGATTTACTCGAGCGGGCGCCAGTAACGTCTCCATTCACCCCAGCCCTGAGATTTTAGCAGCCTCTCCTGACTCGTCTTTCCCAACAATTGGAGGCTCTTTCAGGGTCAGGGAAATGAGACCTGTTCTTGTTACTGTTTTTGGCATATCGAATGGGCCACGGGGAGCTCGCCAGGCTCTGCCGTGCGTAAGTTACAGAGAAGGCAATATAGGCGAATCTCTCCATGCCACTGAAGCATGAAGCATCGCCAGGATGCAACACTATTGGCCAAGAAAATGGAAGCAAAAATAAATAAACGGGACTACATTCAATTAAGAAGCTTTTGCACCCCAAAGGAAACTAGAATCAGAACACAAAGACACACCATGGTGTGGGGAAAATTATGTGCCCACCACTCCTCTGATAAAGGGCTATAAACTGATAAACTCCTCTAGCCACGGGTAGAACTTTGTAAAATAATAGATTTGACCCCAACAAAAACAGGGCGGGGGAGATGAACACCAACTTCCTCAAAGAAAGAATACAAATGGGCGAAAGGCACGTGAAAGATGCAAATTCAATCATTTGCATGATGTTTCAAGAACATTGTGATAGCACAGTGGTTGGGCGTTTGCCTTTCACGTGGTCGACCCATGTTCGATTCCTCCGCCCCTCTCGGAGAGCCCGGCAAGAGACCGAGAGTATGGAGCCCGCGCGGCAGAGCCTGGCAAGCTCCCCGTGGTGCCCCGTGGTGTCTTCGAGATGCCAAACACAGTCACAACAAGTCTCTCAATGAGAGACGTTACTGGTGCCCGCTTGAACAAATCCATGAGCAATGGGATGAAGGTGACAGTGGTTGCTGGTCACAGCTGGCAGTACTGAGGGCTAATTAAGTGCTGGTTGTGTTCACACATCACTCATGGCAGTACTTGGGGACCATGCGTGGTCACCAAAGATCAAACCCGGGTCGGCAAGTGCCCTGTCCACTCTACTCCTGCTCCCGGCCCGGAGGAATATTTTAGAAACACAGACGCAGGGTCAGGGAGATGTCTCAAAGGAGCACAGCACTGCTGTGGGGGCTGATGTCCTGCAGTGCACGGGCCCGTGAATGTGGCCAGGACTGATGTGGAGCACTGAGCTGGGAGGAGTCCCAGCACTGTGGAGTGTGACCTTCCTCAAATAAAATAGAAAGCCGTCAACAAAAAGGCAACACGGAAACATGCCTTCATTGTATCACTGTAGCACTGTCATCCCGTTGCTCATCGATTTGCTCGAGCGGGCACCAGTAACGTCTCCATTGTAAGACTTGTTGTGACTGTGTTTGCCATATTGAATACGCCACGGGGAGCTTGTCAGGCTCTGCCATGTGGGCGGGATACTCTCGGAAGCTTGCCGGGCTCTCCAAGAGGGATGGAGGAATCAAACCCAGGTCGGCCACGTGCAAGGCCAATGCCCTATCCACTGTGCTATCGTTCCAGCCTTTACTATTATGGAAATTAATATTATTATTATTATTATTATTATTTGCTTTTTGGGTCACACCCGGCAAGGCACAGGGGTAACTCCTGGCTCTGCACTCAGGAATTACCCCTTGCGGTGCTCAGGGGACCCTATGGGATGCTGGGAATCGAACCTGGGTTGGCCGCATGCAAGGCAAACGCCCTCCCCTCTGTGCTGTTGCTCCAGCCCCTGAAATTATTATTTTGGAATAACATGTCCACATACACAAAAACCAAGGACTCTTATTTAACCTGCAAGGAAGGATATTAACTGGGGCAAGAATCAATGTAAAGGAAAATCAGTATTATTCTACTATGTCAGTTCAACAGTGGTTTAACTCAAAGGGCCTCAAACTTTAGCTTATTTTCTTGAAAAAGGCTCAGACGGTTCTAAACCATTCTCATGAGACTTCAAGGTAGTGAAAAAAAACTCTGAAAACAACTATTATAATATGGTGATGAGAATTACAGTTCCAAGTTTATTAAGCCCTTCCCAAGGGCTGTTTTGAATATTCACATGCGTTAATATTTCACTTACTCAATAATCCTATTGAGCAATTATGCATTATGAAGAAAACATGCCTTACAAAGGAAATACGGAATCCCCTTCCACCAAGGGTTCGAAACTTCATCAAGCCAGGGGACGATTCGAGGGCTTAGAATGTACGTTGGAGGGGCTGGAGCGATAGCCCAGCGGGGAGGGCATTTGCCTTGCACGCGGCCGACCCGGGTTCAAATCCCAGCATCCCATAGGGTCCCCTGAGCACGGCCAGGGGTGATTCCTGAGTGCAGAGCCAGGAGTAACCCCTGTGCATCGCTAGGTGTGACCCAAAAAGCAAAAAAAAAAAAATGTATGTTGGAACCTGTTACCATACCAGAAGCAACTTCTCCTCTCCACAATCAGAGCTTTGCACAACCCACTGAGGGTCCACTGTGAAACAGGCAAATGTGTTTCCTTAAGGGGAGACTGTAAATAGAGTCCCGTTCTTAGGAGACAAACGTGTTGCGTGAACGTTCGCTGAGACAAGGAAAGCGGAAGAAATGTATTTCCTGGAGGGTCGAGGTTCTCTCTGACTCTTAGACAAACGCAGAGAGCCCTGTAGTCTCCTGTTATTGATCATGGTACCTCTAAAGGGCGTGATACAGTGACATCATCAAAGGCATCAAAAAGAGTTACAGAAAGAACATTGAGACAGCGGAAATATTGTTTCCTTGTACCTGTAGCCTCGGGGAACGGATACAAAGCCAGAACTGAAACCTTTCTTGGGCTACGGGCACCTGGATTTACATCCCAAAGACTAGGCTGGGCTGCCCCCTGAAATCTGTACTTCAAATACAAACTGGGCAGGCACCTGAAATCTACATCCCAAAGACTAGGCTGGGCCCGAGCCTGCATTTTGCCATCTCAAAGGTCAGGCCTGGCTAACCCCGGAGATCTGCATGTCAAAGACCAGCCAGGCTTCTGGGAGAGACGGGAAACTGCTCTTTTCAATAGACTGACATTATTTTTCTGAAGGCAGCTCGACGGGGGAACATGTTCAGCTTCATCCCAACCAGTCAGGACACACGAGAAATCTTGCCCATTTTCATGGGTCCCTATGTTCCCGTCCGTAGCACCATACAGTCTACATACATGGGCTCACCCTGATAGCTCAGTCCAGCCCCAACACAAACCCGCTAAAAATCAGCCACTCTAAGACTAGAACCCACTACCTGGTTTGTTTACTGTCGGGGTGCGGATCGAGATCTCCCTATCACGACAAAGAGACTCCGGAGACTGCAAGCAGCAAGCAGGGTTGATTGTGAGACTGGCTAGCCAGGGTCCAGCCGCCTACTCGGACACGCAGGTCCAGCAGGTTGGGCAAAGGCCCCGAGCTTCCCCAGAGGAGATCTTAGATAGGCCTTCCCCGGCCGTCACAGCAGAGCCCGCGCCTTTCAGAGCCCATAGATTTGTCATATTGCAAACTCTCCTGACCAACCCATTTAGAAGGACATCACTCCTCAGCTATGGCCTTAGAGATCAGCATTCGCGCCAATACTCAGGAATGTCCCGGTTCTGGGGGCAGTCCTGGGTCCTGTGACATGGGTCTTGTGATATGGGTCTGGTTATCTGGTCTGACCACCACCCTTCTTGCGACCCGGGGGCGCCTGTATCCGAATTCCTTGCTCAGGGACAGAGAGACAAGTTATTCTACAATCCGGCTCCTGTAAAAAGAGTCTTAAGAAAGCTAAATAGATTCCTGTGGTTTGTCTTCACATTTACAAACCCACGGCTAAAACTCGTGGCCATGGAATCCCATGCACAGCCAAGATCCAGAGACGAGATAAAGCAACATGCTTGGAATCTCTGATATACAGTCTCCGCCCCTCTCGGAGAGCCCGGCAAGCTACCCAGAGTCTCCCGCCCGCACGGGCAGAGCCTGGCAAGCTCCCCGTGGCGTATTCGAGATGCCAAACACAGCACCAATGACAGGTCTCATCCCCCTGACCCTGAAAGAGCCTCCAGTCGTTGGGAAAGATGAGTGAGGAGAGGCTGCTAAAAATCTCAGGGCTGGGAGGAATGGAGACGTTACTGGTGCCCGCTAGAGTAAATCGATGAACAAGGGATGACAGTGACACAGTGACAGTGATGGCTAAAAGATAAATAAATAAATAAATAAATAAATAAAAAGCCACTCAAAACCCATGGCTTTGGAAAACCATCCTTAAGAGGCATTGAAACGCCTTGCATCTTTTCCCATTCCTGGGGCTCAGGTGCTAGCAGCCATGCATGCATTAAGCGTGCAAATGACACACCCCTGACCCGCCTCAAGCTCTAATTGAGGAACCTGAAAGAGCTCCATAGATTAGCTGAGGACAGGTTTCGCCTGGAGACCACTTTTCAAAACTTTGAGACACTTGACTGCAACCCAGGGTGCTTACACTACCTCCATCAAGCAAGATCTGCATAAAGCAACATCAGCCGGTCATTATTTTTTGCATTTAAAAATAGAATGCATCCCCAGTCTGTTATCCCCCTCCCCCATATGATAGGACAAAGTCAAAACCTATAATAAAATCAGTGTTGCACAGGGAAAACAAGACAGTTGAGGTTTGGAAAGATAATCCAGCGGGAAGCTGTTTTATAGGGGGCCAGTTCAGATTTGATTTAGGCATCCCCCATATTCCCCCAAGCCCTACCAGGTAAGATCCTTGAGAGCAGTCACAGGAGGAAGCCCTGCGTGCTGAATACTGTGGGTGTGTGGCCCAATAAACAGAAGAAAAAAAGATGGGGGGCTGGAGCAATAGCACAGCAGGTAGGATGTTTGCCTTTCATGTGGCTGACCAGCATCCCATAGGGTCCCCTGAGCACCACCAGGAGTGATTCCTGAGTGCAGAGCCAGGAGTAACCCCTGAGCATCGCTGAGTGGGACCCAAAAAGCAAAAAAAGAAAGAGAGAGAGACAGAGAGAGAGAGAGAGAGATAACTTGATGGCTGGAGGGCATTCATTGTTTGCTGAAGTTTTAGGGTTATCTTCTTACCATGCATTGTGTGATCCTCCCCAGCCCTTCCTTAAAGCCCCTTGTCCACTGAACTAAAATCATCCTAAAGGAAAAGCGGGTGAGGTCCAGAAGCAACAACAAACCCAACAAAATGAGCAGAACACAAAACTTTTTTTTTTCTCCCCCAGAACTGTCCGTCTCCGGCATTTCAAACAACGCTGACGAGGCCTATTTGTTTCTTGGAGATGACAAATCCGTAGTTAAATTTCTCTTGAGAATCTCTCTTCCCTGTCTTTGATTCAGTTTCATCGAACCTCCAAATCCCGTGGATTCCCCGAATCCCTGCATCAAAGGGATGCGTCAAACTCTGCTCACAGTGGGGGCCAGTTGCCCCGAGTTAAGGGCTGCCTGGACAGGCAGGGGGAGGGGGATGAGAGGGAAGGAGGGTGGAGGTGAGGGGGGAGGGGGGAGGCAACACAGGGCAGAGAAATTGCTTTCTTGGAACTGTATTGCACGATGGGTTTGTTTGCTTTGCGTTGTGTGTTGTGTGTGTGTGTCTGTGTGTGGTGTGTGTGTGTGTGTGTGTGTGTGAGGGGGGCATACCCAGTGATGCTCAGGGGGTACTCCTGGCTCTGTGCTCACAGATTCCTCCTGGCAGAGTTTGAGGAACCCTGCAGGATGCTGAGACTGAAGTCAGAGATTAGCTGCCTGCCAGGTCAACAGCCCACCTGCTGTCTTGACTGCTCTGGGCCCTGCATTTGTTTTGTTTTATTTATGGGTGACTCTTGCAGTGGGGGCTCACCTGGATTAGTGCTCAGGAGACCCCCGCTTAGAGAGGGTTTCAAACGGTCAGCAATGAAACCGAGGCTTGGGGCACACTCTGCCATTGACCTATGTCCGAATGCCCCCACACAAAGCTTTAATTAATTTATTTGTGATGGTCTTCTTGAGACACGCCCTTGGGGGTGGGGGAGGGGTGGTCAGATAGATGTAGGCGGGGCGGGCAGGGAGGGAAGGTCCCTGCTGAGGCACCAGCGAAAGGTGAAAGTTACAGAAAACAGGAAAAAAAAACCAGGACCCTCACCCATCTACAGCAACAGATGAACAACGGGATGACGGTGCTACAGTGATACACTGATGGTCCTAAATGAAATGTTATTCACTGGAGTTTATAGCAAAGCCTGGAGTTGTCTTCATTAAACTGCTGTTTTTGGGTGTGTGTGTAGAGAAACTGCAGGTGTCTGACAAAATATATATATATATATATATATATATATATACATATATATATATATAAACAGGCATGATTTTGACAAGCCCAGTTAATTCTGAAATTCTGTCAGCAACTATTCCTTATTTTGGAAATGTTAAAAAAAAAAAAATAGCCAGAATCACTTTTGAAGTAGACCTCAAGAGTGCGGGAATCTATCCTTTGATCTTTTAAATACATCAAAGGTAGTGACCTTTGTATATTGGATATTTGCGATTTGGTAAGCCCAGAATGAATGACAAATTTGATCTAGCTGGCCATAGGCATGCGGGATGAATGCAGACAGACCTTTGGTGTCCATTAGTATAATTGTGCAGCATTCTGTGCAAATGAAGACAAGGTCTTTTGTATTTCTCCACGGAAATAACATTGTCCTGCAAATTTGATTAGAAGCTCAGAAAACAGCGGCCACTCATAGATGTGTGTGTTCAGGAAAAATATGCATTTATTCCGAGTGTAAGAAGAAAACCGCTCTCCTATCCATCTGTGGAGGAAAACGTATTTGACAAAGTGCAGTAGCAATTTGTAATGAAAACACTTGGTAGGGGGCGGAGAGACAGTACAGAGGGTAGCGTGTCTGCACATGGCTGACCCTGGTTCAATCCCCGACCACCCCAGATGGTCCCCTGAGCCCACCAGGAATGATCCCTGAAGACAGATCCAGGAGGGATCCCTAAGCCCCCAAACAGGTGCAGCCCCCAAACAAACAGACAAACACAAACCCCAGTCAGTAAACGAGAAATAGATGGGAATTTCTTCAACTGTACAGAGCATCTCTGAAAATCATACTTCCGAGATTGCATCAAATGACAACAATCTTGAAGGTTTCCCGTAGAACCCAGTGCAAAAATGGATGTACCCACTTTTAACTCTGTCCCAAGATGGTACTGGAAATCCTTCCAAATGTAATAAGAAATGAGATTAAGAAAAATGTTGATGGTACATAATGATATTTACACATACACATGGGGACGGGCACCTTATAGCCGAGCTGTGCTATAAGTTACACCATCTTGGTTTCTGTCACACGATGATTTTACACAGTGAGCTGACAGATGTATGATGTCTTGTTTCTCAGAATGTTCCCTGCTTCAGTCCCTGTGACTGCGCAGATTCAAAGGAAGATGTAAGAAATTTTCCCACAAAAGAGAATGCAAAATATTTTATCAAAATATATTTTAAGTATTGAAGGAAGGAGGAGGAGGACGAGGAGAAAAGGGAGAAAAAGAAGGCAAAGAAGAAGGAATAGTAATAATAATAATAATAATAAGAAGAAGAAGAAGAAGAAGAAGAAGAGGAGGAGGAGGAGGAGGAGAAGAAGGAGAAGGAGGAGGAGGAGAAGGAGAAGGAGAAAGAGAAGGAGAAAGATGAGGAGGAGGAGGAAGAGGAGGAGGAGGAGAAGAAGAAGGAGGAGGAGGAAGAGGAAAAGGAGGAGGAGGAGGAGGAGAAGGATGAGGAGGAGGAGAAGGAGAAAGAGAAGGAGAAAGACGAGGAGGAGGAGAAGGAGGAGGAGAAAGAGAAGGAGAAAGATGAGGAGGAGGAGGAGAAGAAGAAGGAGGAGGAGAAGGAGGAGGAGAAGGAGGAGAAGGAGAAGAAGAAGGAGGAGGAGAAGGAGGAGGAGAAGAAGAAGGAGGAGGAGGAGGAGAAGGAGGAGGAGAAGGAGAAGGAGAAAGATGAGGAGGAGGAGGAGAAGAAGAAGGAGGAGGAGAAGGAGGAGGAGAAGGAGGAGAAGGAGAAGAAGAAGGAGGAGGAGAAGGAGGAGGAGAAGAAGAAGGAGGAGGAGGAGGAGAAGGAGGAGGAGAAGGAGAAGGAGAAAGAGAAGGAGAAACACAAGGAGGAGGAGGAGGAGAAGGAGAAGGAGGAGGAGGAGAAGGAGAAGGAGAAAGACGAGGAGGAGGAGGAGGAGGAAAGGAGAAGGAGGCAGAGAAGGAGAAGGAGGAGGAGGAAGAGGAGGAGAAGGAGAAGGAGGAGGAGAAGGAGAAGGAGGAGAAGGAGGAGGAAGAGGAGGAGGAGGAGAAGGAGGAGGAGAAGGAGAAGGAGGAGGAGAAGGAGAAGGAGGAGAAGGAGGAGGAAGAGGAGGAGGAGGAGAAGGAGGAGGAGAAGGAGAAGGAGGAGGAGAAGGAGGAGGAGGAGGAGGAGCAGGAGAAGGAAGAGGAGGTACCTGTCTTATAGGCAGGCTTGGAAGAGAGAGAAATTTGGGGACATTGGTGGTGGGAAATGCCCAATGGTGAAGGGTGGGGCGTTGGAATATCATGAGACTGAAACCAAACGATGCATAATTTTGTACTTGTGTATCTCACGGTGATGCAATTACAGACTGTAACCATTCCTCTTTGTTTGATCAGGCCTTATTCCAAACCCTGGAACCTAATTTTCAATCACAAACTTTTTCGGAAGGTTCCAGAGAGCAAGAGAAAGATACAGAATGAGCAACGCAGATCTTGAAAGACAGTCCCAGTGAGTACATAGTGAGGCCGGGAGGCTGTCGGGGGCAGGTCCTGTTTTCGTGCCTGTGTAGGTATGCGGAGAAGAGGGACGAGGGAGAACAGAGAGTTTTTATTTCAGCCTTCAGTTTGATATAGCAGCTACGTTCATGTGTGAATTATTCTGGATAATTTATTTCCTTTTCTCTAGAGTGGGTATACTGTATACTTTATTCTCCATAGTTAGGATTTATGTTATTATTCTTCCAAAATCGTAGTAAATATTTAATATCTATGCCACGAATGATATGGAAAAACGCGAGAAAACTATTTTAAAAGGACTTTAAGGGGCTGGAGCAATAGCACAGCGGGTAGGGCGTTGCCTTGCACGAGGCCGACCCGGGTTCGACTCCCAGCATCCCATAGGGTCCCCTGAGCACCGCCAGGGGTTAATTCCTGAGTGCATGAGCCAGGAGTGACCCCTGAGCATCGCCGGGTGTGACCCAAAAAGCAAAAAAAAAAAAGGACTTTAAGAAACTTCTATGAAATCCACACCATGTTGCCTTTGGGATACACCCAAAAAAAACTCAAAGAACAAAAATGGAAGCAAAAAAAGGAAAATGTTATCAAAGAACTGTCACTCCTTCTGTTCGAGACTTGCTATGATATGAAGCTGCGGTCACATAGCCAGTGTGTCACTGGAGGAAGATGAGAGAAACGGAACAACGGAACAAAGCACAGAACCCCAAAATGGGCCCCAGCACTCAGCTGTGACATGCACAGAGAATGTGTCCTTCAAATGCCCTGCCACAGAGGCGGGGTGGGGTGGGGGGATGGGGTGGAGAGGTGGGAGGGATGCTGAGTTCATCAGTGGAGGAGAACGGGCACTGGTAGAGGGATGGGTTCTTGAGCATTGTATGACTGAAACACAGCACAGAAATATGTAAATCTGTAACTGTACCCTCAGGGTGATTCATTAATAAGAAAAAAATATAAATTTTTAAAAAAAGTATCATTGAAGAGGACCATACAACATGAACGAAAGAATCCAAATGCTGCCATGTAAAGTGGATATTTCCACTTAAAAAATAAATAAAATTAAACCCAATCCTGAAAAAAAAAAAAACACCAAAACCCTTTCGTCAACAAAAAGTGCTGAAAAAGCTGGGTAGTCTGTGAGGAGGGATTATAGACACAGATTTCTGAACCTTTACCAAAAATTAACTCAAAGTGGATCTCAGATCTGGATAGAAAATATATATATTATATACGGACATTTCATTTTAATTTAATTTTTATATAAATATAATTATATATTATATATGATTATATTACATATAGCACTGTTGTCATACTGTCATCCCGTTGCTCATCGATTGGCTCGAGCGGGCACCAGTCACGTCTCCATGGTGAGACTTGTTGTGACTGTGTTTGGCATCTCGAAGACGCCACGGGGAGCTTGCCAGGCTCTGCTGTGCAGGCAGGACACTCTCAGTAGCTTGCCCGGCTTTCCAAGAGGGATGGAGGAATCGAACCCAGGGCCACATGCAAGGCAAACGCCCTACCCACTGTGCTATCACTCCAGTCCAAAGCAACAACCACAACAACAAATAATTGCAGAGAAGTCAATCCCATATGAACTTCTGTCCATGACTGTGGCCAATGTACCGTGCTGATACTTTCTACATTATCTTCCATTTGGTTGGTAAATCTGAAACTATTTCAGAGAAACAAAAGCTCTTAAAGTGTGATTTCCCTGAAAAAAGATAAACAACAGCGAATCAAGTAGGCCTGGGCATAACCCCAACATCTATTCCTTCCTTTCTCTACTGTGACCAGCACCCCGCTCCCCTCTGACTCCTGATTACAGAGCCTCCAAGAGAAAGAAGATTCCCCCTGCCCTCCCTCAAAACCGAGTGCAATCAATGAATGTTAAATGTAGTGATCCAAGGTTCTACCATTAAAGGAAACTGGCAGACAGAGGCGTGAGCCAGCTTGGACTCTTAAAAAGAAGCTTAGGGCTGGAGCAATGGTACAGTGGGTAGGGCGTTTGCCTTGCACGCGACCAACCCAGGTTCGATTCCTCCACCCCTCTAGGAGATAAATGCTATATTATATATAAATGGTATATTACATATAACATTATATATATATGTTCTCTCGATAAAATACGTGAAAACAAAATATATTTATATTTTTTACATTTTATTCTATAAATATAAAATATACTATAGTGTATTGGGCTGGAGCAATAGCACAGTGGAGAGGGCGTTTGCCTTGCATGTGACCAACCCAGGTTCGATTCCTCCACCCCTCTAGGAGATAAATGCTATATTATATATAAATTGTATATTATATATAACATTATATATAATATATATATTCTCTCTATAAAATACATGAAAACAAAATATATTTATATTTTTACATTATATTCTATAAATATAAAATATACTATAGTGTATTGGGCTGGAGCAATAGCACAGTGGGGAGGGCGTTTGCCTTGCACACAGCTGACCCGGGTTTGACTCCTCCACCCCTCTCGGAGAGCCCGGCAAGCTACCGAGAGTATCCCGCCCGCACGGCAGAGCCTGGCAAGCTACCCATGGTGTATTCGATTTGCCAAAGACAGCAACAAGTCTCACAATGGAGATGTTATCGGTGCCCGCTCGAGCAAATTGATGAGCAATAGAATGATAGTGATATAGTGAATAGAAAATATATTATGTATTAATTAATTATGTATTAATTTTATGTATTAATTAATATTATGTATTAATTTTATGTAAATATTATATAAACATATAGCCCTCAAAGACGGCAAGGGAGAAAACAACCTAGATGATATTGGAAATAGAGATCATTCGGCACATACTCTGCCAGAAACACAATGCATGAAAGCAAAAAAAAATAAATAAATAAAATTAAAATGCTGAACATGTGCAAACAGGGAGCATCTGTTCTGTTTAGAGATGTTGTTTAAAGATGTATCAGACAGAAAATATTTGCAAAAGACATGTGTGATTAAAAAAAAAAAGACCCACTTTTATTTAAATGCATAGAGACGATTAAAACTCACCCGTCAGAGTGATGGAGAGCGAGTAGCGAGTTTGTCTTGCACGTGGCTGACCCATATGGTCTTCACAGCCTGCGGGAGATTATTTCTGAATATAGACACGGGGATGAGCCCTGAGCACCACCAGGTGTGGCTCAAAAAAAAAACAACAAAAATAAAATGATTTAAAAAAAAAAAAAACCTCAACATTCAGGAAACAGCCAGATTAACAATGTCTCAAAGACCTTCATGCAACACCTCAGCCAAAAAAAAAAAAAAGCAAAAAACCAAAAACCCAAAGCAGATGGCAAATGGGCATATAAAAATGGTGCCTCCCTCCCCGAGTCCCCAGGAAAATGAAAATAGGCACAAGTCACCACGTGGTGTTCCCAGAGTAGGAACAAAATGCAAATGTGAACAAGACCAAATGTCGAGGAGTCTGCGGTAGCACGGGCAGAGTCAAGAAAAGAACGCTGGGTGGGCATGAAGAAATGGTGCCACCAGATGGGAGGACAGTTTGATTTTGGCCATAGCTTGAAAGATGAACTGCAGTTCTTGCATGAAGATCTGACGGCCGGGACACGCAGGGGGAATAATCCCCAAGGGAATCGATGTAGTGGGACCGGTCCCAACATTGATCGCTTGCAGGCAGGCCACCAACTCTGAATGCGGTAGATTGATGGAGGGACCGTTGTTGCGTGTCACCTATGGAAAGGAAAATCTTTCCTTTCTCAAAAGAAACTCATAGGAGTGCAGCCCGCTAGGTCTCTGGCAAAAGGGAAACTCAGCAAGTAGAGGGAAAAAAGAAAAAGTCATCAGGCTAGAAATGCAATAGAGGACGGGATTCCAACCAGGTAGAATTCTGGAAAACGGAAAAAAAAAAAAAGCAGAAGAAAGAAAATGCGAGTGTTTTTTCAGGCGTTCGAGGGAGGAAGGGTTGAATAAAAGCAATGCGGGTGGATGGTGATCCCTCTCCAGATATATCTCGGGGTTCCCATGTTTGGGCAGCCAGTTGGTCTGAAACTAGGGGTGCTTCACACAGACAGACGAGAAGGATCGAGAGGAGGGTCTCCAAAACGTGAGAATGATTCTGTGAAAAGACGCAATTGCAATACAGGTGGATGCTGTGTCTTGATGTCTGTGATCTTTTCCCATCTCAATTGCTGTGTTTTTGCTGAATTTGCACTAATTCTACGAGCGGAACCCCCCAAATGAGAGCCCCTCCCAGGCAATTTCAGCCTCCGGAGAATGTTTGCTTGGGGAGTAATTCCCCAATGCCTCGACGACCATTATTTTCTGCAAATGTCCATCAGTGTGATTGCCTAGGATGTGAGTGTGTTTGTGATTAGCTGCTATGAGCAAGGACTAGATTTCCTTAAAAACATGTGTGGCAATTCGGGGGAAGGGTGACGCGTGCCGAATGTAGACTAGAGACTGAACGCAGTGGCCACTCAACACCTTTATTGCAAACCACAACACCTAATCAGAGAGAGAGAGAACGAAAGGGAATACCCTGCCATAGTGGCAGTGTGGGGTGGGGGGAGACGGGACTGGGGAGGGGGGGAGGGATGTTGGGTTTACTGGTGGTGGAGAATGGGCACTGGTGGAAGGATGGGTTCTCAAACTTTGTATGGGGGAAACATGAGCACAAAAATGTATAAATCTGTAACTGTACCCTCACGGAGATTCACTAATTAAAATAAAAAAAAACATGCGTGGCTTTTTCTGAGCTTTTATTCACCACTATCTAATGCATCCCATATTTAAAAAAAAAAAACACTAATCTTTTAAGACACTCTTCCACGAAGAGCAAACCTCGGAGAATGCTAGATGAGAATTTTAAGTTTGTTCTTATTCCCTCTGAGCATTGCCTGTTACCTGCCCTACCGACCGAAGGAGTAAATAATCCCAATCCTAAATACAGGTATCTATCTAATCCTTTCAATTACAGAGTATCAAAAATAATTTTTTTGTGTGATTTGAATATATAAATATTTAGGAAGTGAGATGAAATGATCAAACCCCTCATTAAGCAGCAGCGTGCCTTCGAAAGCGATGTGAAATATCTTCATTGACAAACACCGCTTAATTGATCAACTCTGCATTTCAGGGTATAATTTCATGCTGGTGGGTTCGGTTTGCCAAACAAGATCTCACAGCAAACACACATAAGCAAACACCTTTCCTCCGATGCGTTTCCATTGGAGAAATATTAGTGGCCAACAGATGTTCAGCTTCGTATTTAGCGGTTGTGAGAAATTTAATTCTTAGACACCAGTGAACATTTGTCATTCCGTTCATGTCAAACTCCCATTCAATTGTGAAGTGTGTGTGTATGTATGTGTGTGTGTGTGTTTGATTTCTGCAGATGAAGCAGGCCCTGATTAGCCTTATAAATGAATTGAAAATCCTTAAGAGTCAACTTGCATGCTTTTGTGTCCCCCGAAAGTACTGAATGTAAAATTGGGAGCTAATTTATATGTATTGGGAAAGCAAAGCCACTGAAACTGCCACATGTGTTTTAAGATAGATCATAATAAATATTACACTGGCACAGGAGTGATTGATAGTACAGCAGGTGGGGGGGGGGTGTTTGCCTTGCATGCGCAGATCCAGGTTTGATTCCCAGCATCCCATAGGGTCCACGGAGCACCGCCAGGAGTCATTCCTGAGAGAAGAGCCAGGAGTAACCCCTGCGCATTGCTGGATGTAACCCAAAAAGAATATATATATATATATATATATATATATATATATATATATATTTGTTCGAGCGGGCACCAGTAACATCTCTCGTTGAGAGACTTATTGTGACTGTTTTTGGCATATTCAATACGCACAGGTAGCTTGCCAGGCTCTGCCATGTAGGCTCAATGCTCTCGGTAGCTTGCCGGGCTCTCCGAGAGGGGCGGAGGAATCGAACCCAGGTCCACCACGTGAAAGGCGAACGCCCAACTGCTGTCCTATATATATATATGTGTGTGTGTGTGTGTGTGTGTGTGTGTGTGTGACTGTATCACTGTCATCCCGTTGTTCGTCAATTTACTTAAACAGGCACCAGTAACGTCTCTATTACACTCAGCCCTGAGATTTTAGCAGCCTCTCCTGACTCATCTTTCCCAACGATTGGAGGCTCTTTCAGGGTCAGGGGAATGAGACCTATCGTTACTGGTTTTGGCATATCGAATAAGTCACGGGGAGCTTGCCAGGCTCTGCCGTGCAGGCAGGATACTCTTGGTAGCTTGCCGGGCTCTCTGAGAGGTATGCATATATCTTTTATTATATTTGGGGATATGAATACGCCACAGGGAGCTTGCAAGGCTCTCCCGTGCGGGCAATAGACTCTTGGTAGATGGTCAGGTTCTCCCAGGAGGAGAACAAGGCTATTAGATGCTTCTGGGAGCTTGGTCTTATAGTCTCTGGATGTTGGCCATTGGTGGGATTACACAGCGCCGGAGGCAGTTTGTGAGTGTGGCTGCCAAGCTACTGGAAAATGGGGGATCTGGGTGGAGGAGGCCCAGTCCCAATCCGAGCAGGCTTGGAGATCTCAGCCCCGGGTCCCGCACACCTGGGTTCCTCTGCTGGTCCCTTCATGCGTGAGGCTCGTCCGGACGTGTGGAGAGGGGCCTTGAGCCATATACATATATATGGCATCAAGAATGGTAGCTATTGGGGCTGGAGCGATAGCACAGCGGGTAGGGCGTTTGCCTTGCCCACGGCCGACCCGGGTTCGATTCCCAGCATCCCATAGGGTCCCCCGAGCACCGCCAGGAGTAATTCCTGAGTGCATGAGCCAGGAGTAACCCCTGTGCATTGCCGGGTGTGACCCAAAAAACCAAAAAAAAAAAAAAAAAGAACGGTAGCTATTAACAGATCGCCATTATGCTATGATAATGTACATGACATGGCACATATGTCTATTTTATAAACTACTTGGCGGGGATTTGTTTTGAATTTTCAGTTGCTCCTAGCTAAGCTTCAGTTATTCTGTGCTCAGGGGTTACTCCTGGTGGTGGTCAGGGAGTCATCTTTAAAAAAAAATTTATTTTTTGGGGGGCCACACCCATTGGTGCTCAGGGCTTTCTTCTGGAAGGCTCAGGGGGACCGTACAGGATGCCGGGTATCAAACCCATGTCCGTAGCATGAACGGCAGATGCCAAACTCATTCTATTATTTTTTAAGCCCCTCTCAGAGAAACTGAGGGGATGCTGGGGATAAAATGGAGCCAGTGCATTCCAGATGAGCACTTTTATCGCACATACTATCTCTCTATCCCCATCCTAGTGCCATCCCTGTCATCCCGTTGTTCATCAATTTACGCAAGCGGGCACCAGTAACGTCTCTATTACACTCAGCCTGGAGATTTTAGCAGCCTCTCCTGACTCGTCTTTCCCAACGATTGGAGGCTCTTTCAGGGTCAGGGGAATGAGACCTATCGTTACTGAGAGTCTATTACCCGCTCGGATATATGAATGTCTCTGTCTCTGTCATCCCGTTGCTCATCGATTTGTTCATGCGGGCACCAGTAACGTCTCTCATTCTGAGACTTATTGTTACTCTTTTTGGCATATCCAATACACCACGGGTAGCTTGCCAGGCTCTGCCTTGCGGGCGAGATACTCTTGGTAGCTTGCCGGGCTCTCCGAGAGGGGCGGAGGAATCGAACATGGGTCGGCCGGGTGAAAGATGAAAGCCCTACCGCTGTGCTATCGCTCCAGCCCATATGAATATAAATACCCAAATACAGTAACATATATATATGTACATACCTCTCGGAGAGCCTGGCAAGCTACCGAGAGTATCCCGCCCGCATGGCAGAGCCTGGCAAGCTACCTGTGGCGTATTCAATATGCTAAAAAGTTACGATAGGCTAGTGCCATAGTGTATATTTATAGTCCATTACTCTATACTAAAATTGTATAAATGTACACTAATATACATGCATATGAATATGCTGCTTATGCTGATTATATGCTACAGAAAAATACAAATAATAAACAGTTTATCATGTGCAATTAGCCATAATATACGAAATATATAATTATGTATATCACACCTAATATATGATTACTAAAAAATAACATCCATATTCCTTAGTAGATGTATCACTAAATAGATAGCACTAGATTTTTGTACATAAAAATGTATGAATACATCCGTACAAAAGTGTGCATAATTCTCACATATGTGTAAACTTATATGAAGGATTCATTTGAGGTTCATCTTTAGTTTTAATAATGTCTCACCCTTGGAGAGATTACAGGCATGAAAAGTAAATTAATTGGCTTGCTCTCTAAGCCCATGTTCTCCCTAAAACACACATCTTACCTGCTTGTCTCTATGAATTGATGCTTCCTTACTTGCACTCAAGAGAATTCTGTGTTCGCTTTCCAATGGGTACTTCTCTCTCTCCTCACATCTTTCTAAAAAAGTTTCAGTGAAACTTTTTCAGTGAAGAAGGAGGAGGAGGAGGAGGAAGAGGAGGAGGAGGAGGAGGAGAAGGAGAAGGAGAAGGAGAAGGAGAAGGAGAAGGAGAAGAAGGAGGAGGAGGAGAAGAACAAGAACAAAAACAAGAAGAAGGAGAAGAGGAAGGAGAAGGAGAAGGAGAAGGAGGAGGAGGAGGAGGACAAAAGGAGAAGGAGAAGAAAGAGGAGGAGGAGGTGAAGGAGGACAAGAAAGAGAAGGAGAAGAAGGAGGAGGAGGAGGTGAAGGAGGAGGAGAAGCAGGAGGAGGAGGAGGAGCAAGAGAAGGTGAAGGAGA
Source organism: Sorex araneus (assembly GCF_027595985.1). NCBI lineage: Eukaryota > Metazoa > Chordata > Mammalia > Eulipotyphla > Soricidae > Sorex > Sorex araneus. The sequence goes on from NW_026570961.1 coordinate 129,242, forward strand.
AGAATAAGAAGAAGGAGGAGGAGGAGGAGAAGAAGAAGAAGAACGAAGAACAAGAACAAGAACAAGAACAAGAACAGAACAAGAACAAGACAAGAAGAAGAGAGGAGGAGGAGGAGAGAGGAAGAGGAGGAGGAGGAGGAGGAGGAGGAGGAGAGGAGGAAGAGAGATTAAATGAAGATAAAGTTTGGAAAGCTGGGGGTGAAGGGGGGCTATAATAGCCTCATCTCTTTGCCATTTGTTACCCAGTAAACTACATTCCCAATTACTTCTTGCTTTCCATGCCCCAACCCTGGGGCTGAGGGCAGACCAGCAATGTGGCAATTCCAGGCCACCTCACACGTTCCTGCCCCAGTTTATGGACTCAAGATCTAACCGGGTTTGCCGCACCTGATTCATCACTCGCACAGGGTATTGTGAGGTCAAAGCTTACCTGCCTCTTCTGGCCCTCGGCCACACCTCTTCCTCCAGGATTGGCTTTGAGTGTCCGAGGACTTAAAAGTGACATTTGGGCAAGAGGTGAAACACAGTAACGTGAGGGTTTCTGCTTCTTTCAACACCAGACCCGCAAAGCAAGCACACACGATTTGAGTCTGCTCTAATGTTAATTTATATATTTTTTTATAGGGTTGGAGGGGGCATGCCCAGAGATGCTGAGAGCTTACTCCTGGCTCTGCACTCAGGAAGTACTCCGGGCAGTGCTCAGGGAACCCTATGGGATGCTGAGGATGAACCCCAGGTCGGCCATGTGCAAAGCACATACCCTAGCTGCTGTACTATCTCCGACGACCACTCCACCGACCCTCTAATGTAATTTTTGTGAGCACTGAGCTTCCCTTGTGAATCTTCACACCCAGCTCGGAAAACCAAAGATGTGTTCTTGAAGGAGGTGTTGCATGCTCTTCATTGTGCAAAAAAAAAAAAATTACTGTAGCTCATTGAGCCCCTTCTTCCCCCGATCCAAAATGTCATGATGACATTATACTGTTGAGTCGACATCCACCAGTAGCTCTGAGCATCGCTACACTGGGTATCGAAGGATGCTGAACTGTCATAGTACCTCGGAGAAAGAAAGTTAAGAGAAAGACCAGCCAAGAAGAGGAAACAGAGTGAATGTTCCCCTTGGTACACATGATTGCACAGTTGACAAAACCTCCAAATAACTGTCCTTTCACTGCCCGTCTGCTC
>NW_026570961.1:254476-269476 GCF_027595985.1 Sorex araneus
AAGAAGAAGAAGAAAGAAGAAGAAGAAGAAGAAGAAGAAAGAAGAAGAAGAAGAAGAAGAAGAAGAAGAAGAAGAGAAGAAGAAGAAGAAGAAGAAGAAGAAGAGAAGAAGAAGAAGAAGAAGAAGAGAAGAAGAAGAAGAAGAAGAAGAAGAAGAAGAAGAAGAGAAGAAGAAGAAGAAGAAGAAGAGAAGAAGAAGAAGAAGAAGAAGAAGAAGAAGAAGAAGAAGAAGAAGAAGAAGAAGAAGAAGAAGAAGAAGAAGAAGAAGAAGAAGAAGAAGAGTCACAAGTCACTGACTCACTGGGCTATAGCCCCTACAAAGATGCGGTAGCTGTGACATGTCCTTGCTTAAACACTCATTTGTAGCCTGGAGGCTCTCTGCACCCACCATTGCTTCATCCCACCCCCTTCCCAGTTCCTAGAACTGGTCCAGGCACCCCCATTTTATCAAATTAGTCCACTGAGATATCCATTATATGATAAAATTCCCCAAATTTAAGCTTACCCTTCCGGCGGTAAGCTTAAATTATTTTATCATCGTTCTATGATGCGTTCAGAGCATATCAGAACTAGTCAAGATGACTGCAAGTGATTTTTTTTTTTTTTGCTTTTTGGGTCACACCCGGCAATGCACAGGGGTGACTCCTGGCTTTGCACTCAGGAATGACTCCTGCAGTGCTCGGGGGACCCCATGGGATGCTGGGAATCGAACCCGAGTCGGCCACATGCAAGGCAAATGCCCTCCCTGCTGTGCTGTTGCTCCAGCCCCTGTTCCTTATCCTTTTCAGGAGATTGGCTTATATGTCATTTAATTCCTCCTCCAAATTGAGCCCCTGTGTCCTGCTCTGCCCCTCCCAGGGCCAACTAATTGATTCGGCTGTTGACGTGGACCCATTTTTTAAAACTGAATTTTATCCTTATAAAGTAGTTCACACTATTCGATGGCATTTAATATCCGAACACCAATCCCACCCTCAGAACACCTTCCCACAACCCAAGGACAGTAGGTTCAAGGGCCAGGGGGGTTGCCCCATAGCTGGAAGCCTGCTTCATGAGCGGAGGGGAGAAGGCAGATGGAACAGAGAAGGGATCACTGAGAAAATGATGGCTGGAGGAACCAGTCGGGATGGGAGATGCCGAAAGTAGGTAATGGACCCAACACGATGACCTCTCAGTGTCTGTGCTGCAAGCCATGATGCCCCAAAGTAGAGAGAGAGTCTGGGGAATATTGTCTGCCATGGAGGCAGGGGGAGGGTGGGAAGGGGGGGTATACCCGGGATATTGGTGGTGGGGAATGTGCACTGGTGGAGGGATGGGTGTTCGATCGTTTTGAGATTGTAACCCACACAGGAAAGCTTGTAACTATCTCACGGTGATTCAATAAAATTTCAAAAATCAAAAAAAAAAAACCTGCTATTTCCCCCCACCCCACTTTTCCCTTTTAACTTATTTCAATTATTTTTATTTATTTATTTTGCTTTTGGGTCACACACCTGGAGATGCACAGGGCTGACTCCCGGCTCTGCACTCAGGAATGACTCCTGGTGGTGCTCGAGGGGGCCCTATGGGATGCTGGGAATTGAACCCGGGTCGGCCGCGTGCCAGGCAAACGCCCTCCCCGCTGTGCTGTCGCTCCAGCCCCTCTTTGGATGGTTTGAATTTTTATGAGAGCCCCATGATCGACAAAGCGATGAGTCCCGTGATTGCGGTCGTGTTGGCTCTACGGTTTGACCATCAGGCTCTATCACTCCTTGAGGTCACTGTGGGCCTGAATCCCCTTGTCTCCCCCGCCCCCCTTCCACACACACACCCCCGTTTATTCCCATCTGCCTCTTCTCTCCCCACACCCACGTAGGCGTGTTCTCTCCTTCTTCTCCCTAGAAGGGGCCCTGGGGTGCTGCCGGCACAAACATATTCTAAGTTCTGCTCCTTCAGATGTGGCGCTCAGATAAGAGTCTGTTGCTAGGGCACTTAAGTGTCCGTTGCTAAGGGATTGCCAGGGAAGAGGATTTTGTGGGTATCCAATCAGTGTGACCCCTGCCAGGGCCTTTTGTTCCTGCTCACGCACCCCCTTCTCTCTTTTCCTTTTTCTTTTTAATGGAGTCACGTGAGGTGCGCAGTGACACAGCTGTTCATGGTTGGGTTTCAGTCACGCGATGTTCCAACACCCCTTTCTCCACCAGTGTACGTCTCCCACCGTCAAGGACCCCAGTTTCCGCTCTGCTAAGCCCCCCACATCACACACTCTCACACACACAACACACACACAGACACACACACACATACCAGCCTGTCTGTGGCAAGTATTTTTGTTTATTTTTTTTCTCTCTCTCCCTCCCTCTCTCTCTGTCTCTTTCTCTGTCTCTCTTTCTGTCTCTGTGTCTCTGTCTCTTTCTTTCTGTCTCTCTGTCTCTGTCTCTCTCTTTCTTTCTGTCTCTCTCTCTCTCTCTCTCTCTCTCTCTCAAGGGGACTCAGCCTTCTCCCTTTCCAAGCTGTCGCCGGACTTTTGATAGACCTTTGTTCTCGGAATGACCTCCAGAGGGTCTCCAGTCTTGGGGTCTGGGTTGACAACTTCAGATGGAGCTATGACCACCCCCCTCAAGACCCATCCCTCCACCAGTGTATGTTTCTCACCGTCAATGACCCCAGTTTCTGTTCTGCTAAGCCCCGCACACCACACACACACACACACACACACACACACACACACACACATTCACACGCACTCACACACCAGCCTGTCTCTATGGCAAGCACTTTTGTTTTTCTTCTCTCTCTCTCCCTCTGTCTCTCTGTCTCTGTCTCTGTCTCTTGTTTCTCTGTCTCTGTCTCTGTTTCTCTCTCTGTCTATCTCTCTCTGTCTGTCTCTCCCTCTGTCTCTGCCTCTGTTTCTTGTTCTGTCTCTGTCTCTTGTTTCTCTCTCTCTGTCTCTGTTTCTCTTTGTGTCTCTCTCTCCCTCTCTCTCTGTCTCTCTGTCTCTGTTTCTTGTTTCTCTGTCTCTGTCTCTCTATCTCTGTCTCTCTCTGTCTCTCTGTCTCTCCCCCCCCCCCCCCGCCTTCTCCCTTTCCAAGCTGCCACTGGACTTTTGGCAGACCTTTGTTCTCAGAATGACCTCCAGAGGGTCTCCAGTCTTGGGGTCTGGGTTGACAACTTCAGTTGGAGCTCTGACCCCCCAAGACACGTCCCTCCACCATCCATTCTTGATTCTTGGGGTCTCAAGAATCCAGAGACTCCAGTTTCTGTTCTGCTAAGCCCCCCACTACACAGACACACTCACACACACACACACACACACACACACTCACACACCAGCCTGTCTCTATGGCAAGCACTTTTGTTTTTCTTCTCTCTCTCTCTCCCCTCTCTCTGTCTGTCTGTCTCTCCCTCTCTCTCTGTCTCTCTGTTTCTATCTCTGTTTCTCTCTCTCCCCCTCTCTGTCTGTCTCTGTCTCTGTCCCTGTCTCTGTCTCTCTGTCTCTCTGTCCTCTGTCTGTCTCTGCCTCTCTCCCTCTCTCTCTGTCTCTGTCCCTGTCTCTGTCTCTCTGTCCTCTGTCTGTCTCTGCCTCTCTCCCTCTCTCTCTGTCTCTGTCTCTGTCCCTGTCTCTGTCTCTCTGTCTCTCTGTCTCTCTGTCCTCTGTCTATCTCTGCCTCTCTCCCTCTGTCTCTGTCTCTGTCTCTGTCCCTGTCTCTGTCTCTCTGTCTCTCTGTCCTCTGTCTGTCTCTGCCTCTCTCCCTCTCTCTTTGTCTCTGTCTCTGTCCCTGTCTCTGTCTCTCTGTCTCTCTGTCTCTCTGTCCTCTGTCTATCTCTGCCTCTCTCCCTCTGTCTCTGTCTCTGTCTCTGTCCCTGTCTCTGTCTCTCTGCCTCTGTCCTCTGTCTGTCTCTGCCTCTCTCCCTCTGTCTCTGTCTCTGTCTCTGTCCCTGTCTCTGTCTCTCTGCCTCTGTCCTCTGTCTGTCTCTGCCTCCCTCCCTCTCTCTCTGTCTCTGTCTCTGTCTCTCTGTCTCTCTGTCCTCTGTCTGTCTCTGCCTCTCTCCCTCTCCCTCTCTCTGTCTCTGTCTCTGTCTCTCTCTCTCTCTCCACCTTCTCCCTTTCCAAGCTGCCCCAGGACCTTTGTCTCCAGCCTTGGGACCGGGTCTGACAGCCTCAGCTGGAATTGTGAGCCCCCAAACCATCCGCTCAGCCTCCCCCTCACTGCCTGCCTCCTCCGGGGTCCCGAGGCTGACCCAGCGGCACCATCGTCCTGAAAGCTTCCTTGGGAACTTGCCTAGGTGGGGAGCGGGGAGGTCAGTGACCCTGAGCTCTTGCACGAACGTCATCCCAGGGCACTGCCACCCCATCCTAAGCTCTTAGAGCACCCGCCATCCCCCCCTTTGACCCGGCCCTCCCCGACTGCGGCATGACATGTTTTTTTCTGCATCTCTCAGGCTCGCACACGCGTGCTTCCCAAACATGCTCCCATCTGCCACGGATCTCCGTGTCCCACCCGGCGCCTGGAGCGTGTTGTGCCAATGTTGGACTCAATAAAGGAGTAGCTGCCAATGCCAGGAGCCGCGTCGGGGAGGGGGGAGGGGGTCCTTTCAGCAGCTGCACCGGGGGCTGCCTTTTCAAATCCCTTGGCCAGCGGCAAGCCAGGGTCAGGGAAGAATAGCTCCGCTCAGTCACACGGCCGCCCCGTGCCAGGGACGGAGACGCTGCATTCGCTCCCGTCCTCACCAGCGCTCACTCGGGCACAGAGTGGAGACCAGCCTCTCTGGCCAAGAACCCACAGCCCGGCGGTGCCAGCCAGCATGAAGCAGGAATGCAGGCCGCGGCCCCGTATTTGAACACGGGGCATGATCACGCATGCATGGTTTTTCGGGGGAGATGGGAACGTCACTGAGCTTCAAAAAAAAAAAAAAAGAAAAAAAAGAACTGTGCCCATTTCATGCAAATCCCCTTCTCTCAGCAGGATGAAACGGAGTGCGGGCTGGAAGCCGGCAATGGGCCTTTTTTTTTTTTTTCTTTCTTTTTTTAAGCACCTGCTCCCAGCAACGTTTTTTTTTTAATTTTTTTTTTTTTGAGACCTCCTGGGCAGGGGCTGACCCAGCTCTGTGGTGATGAAGACGTCAGCATGGGTGGGAAGGTGCAAATCCGTTTTCCCCGTGAGCAATGCCCTCCTTCCCATTCTTGACAGGAGCCTAATTAGCCGGTGTCTGTACAAAAAAAAAAAAAAAAAGGCTTTGTGAGGATGCCACGGCGTATTTTCACTCTGGTCTGTCTCCGAGGCCAGCAAGAAGGGGGGGAAAGAATGTAAAAATGATGAACTCTGGGAACAACGCCCGGAATGTAGATTATGAGTCAATCCTCCACCTCCCATCCAGTGATTGACATCCTGGGGGGGATTCCAGCACGGAGAACACTTTTGTTCCCCGAGATATCCCGAAGGTCTCCTGTTGGGTCCTTTTTCCTTTGATGCAACATGCACAGTGCCCTCGAGACGTCTCAAATGCCTGGTTGCCTCGAGAATCAACATTATAGCTCACGTTGCCTCTGGCCCATTCACTTCACTCTGCCACGCCGTCATCAATGGACCCGAAAAATCACGACGGCCGAAATCATTCCATCTTTATTTTGAGAAGGCGAGTGTAATTTATTTCCTATTTATCTAATTTTGTCATCACTCATTGGATTCTTTCGCCTCACCTTTATTTGGCCGGGCTTCATTTGTCTCCTCTATTAGAGGCACCAGAATCATTAGGAAAATAATTCACACCGCAGGTAATAATGAGAATTTAATATGCTCCAATCAATTATCTTCATTCCTCCTGAAGTTGTGTTTAATGAGACAAAGTGTGTGCCACCAGTCAACAAGAGGGAAAAGCCATTTTCATGGAGCCGGCGAAAGTTGACTGGCTCTCGGAGTCTCTGGGCCATGATTGAAAGTACCTAGCATGCTCGCTTAGCTCCCGTTTTGTCTCATTTCTTATTGTCCTGCAAGCACATTTAATTGCCATTAATTATAGATGTGGTTGGCAGACGGAGTGAGAAGGGATCGATGGATTGAGGGTAGGTGAAACTCAACGGTCGTGCCTCGGTGAGCCCGTGGGACGGGCTCCAAATGGAGTTTTTTTAAAGACATTTTTTTTTTTAACGCCATTAGCTCCGCCGGGCTAATAATTTTACGGGGGAAATGGGCTCTATGTTTTTGGAAAGCCAAGGAGTTCATGAGGAAGCGTTCTGGAAGGATGATAGGTCCGAGGCTGTGCCGTCTATTTGAACGGGGGTCACAGGTTGAAACCAAGATGGCAGCTTTTAATGCAATGGAATGTGGAGCTGGTATGTTCTCTTTCTCCAAAGGGACCCTGGAGAGGCTGTTCCCTGGCCTCTGTGACGTCATCTTAGAACTCTCACACAGGATTCTGCTCTGAGAGATACACACCCGGATACCCCAAGTCGGAAGGCTTCTGGAAGGAAGACGGAGTTGAGTAAGTGATGGCTCCCTTTCGGGCAGTTGGGATAAAAATCTAAGAGATGATTATTAAAGTGATCCCACATCCCCCAGAGAGAGACAGAGACAGAGACAGAGACAGAGACAGAGAGAATAATGATCTTGACGGAAGAACTCAATCACCACAATGAAGCGGATTTGCTAAATATTAGCATCCAGAGCAGGATCCAGAGCCAGCTATATAGCTTGGGGTTCCCGAGAGTGCTTGCAACCATGTACCCAGACTGTGAACTAAGCTTTGGCTCCATGCTGCTCCAGGAAGGGAAATGATTCAATTTCCAACTTAAATCTCCCTGGACTTAGTTACTAAAATACAGAAATTGTAAATACAGAATCTCTTCATTCTCATCAGTGGAAAACTCATTTTCAAATATTTCCTTGTCAATAGGGCTGTATTCTTGGGGGATAAATTCCAACAAGAATAGTGAGTTCTGTGTTGAAACTCCAACAACAATAGTGAGTTTTGTGTTGAAATATGGAATGTAATCAAGGTAAGGAGAAAAGGAAGTGAAATTTATCCGTTATGCAGGGGAGGCGTTGGGGGGGTGAGGGGTGGGGTGTATAATGGGTTTGTTTTATTTATTTATTTTTTTGGTGGTGGAATATGGGCACTGGTGAAGGGACGGGTGTTTGAGCATTGTATAACTTGAGACATAAGCCTGAGAACTTTGTAACTTTCCACATGGTGATTCAATAAAACAAATTTAAAAAATAATAATAATAATAAATAAATATTAACATCCATCGTCTCAACGAAACTCTACAGTTGGCATTAGACAGTGGTTCCTTGAACAGGAAGCAGGAGCACCTATGTCTCTTACCCATTGAAAATCCACACAAAAAGTCTGCCTTTTCCCAAACTGAACCACTCACGGTGGGCTATTGACTGGAAATCATAACGAAAACCACGTTGATTTACGAAGACACATTCTGTGTAGCTCTATATGCCATCGTTTTAGATGCTATATTCTTACCATAGACTGGATTCCACGGGACGTCAGAAGACCGCATGGCCGCCCACCCACTAGATGGTCAGATTTCTTCGTCAAATCCCTGAATGAATGATTTGAGGCTCTTCCTGTTCCTGGAGCGAGCAGATATCATTGGGCTGCACTAGCTCGCGACAGGGACAAATGGAGACGTGACTGGCGCCCGCTCGAGCAAATCCAAGATCAACGGGACTACAAGTGATACAAGTGATACCATAGACAGAACAGAAAATGTTCACGAGAAAATCGAGCCTCACCCCCCAGCCCCCAGCCCACCCCTCCTGCTCTCCCGATTCACGAGGAAACACAAGCCCAGCAGCTAATATTTATGGACACATGGGGGCCCACCGTTGAAAACTTCTCGGACACCCGGAATAGGAAGACGGGCTTGCGTCTACACCCTGCTGAAGCCCTGGAAACAGCACGCATACCACGCCACCGAGTCACGGCAAGGATTCGAGTCCATGCCATCACTGTTAATCTCTGCAGAGAGACACCAGACTGTGGAAAAGTTCAGGTACTGCAGTGCAGAGCTGTGGGTCAGGGTAACGGATGCTGTGAGACAGAGAGACGGAGAGAGACGGTGTGTGTGTGTGAGAGACACAGAGAGAGGGAGAGAGACGGTGTGTGTGTGAGAGACACAGAGAGGGGGAGAGAGACGGTGTGTGTGAGAGACACAGAGAGAGAGAGGGAGAGAGACGGTATGTGTGTGAGAGACACAGAGAGAGGGAGAGAGACGGTATGTGTGTGAGAGACACAGAGAGGGGGAGAGAGACGGTGTGTGTGTGAGAGACACAGAGAGAGGGAGAGAGATGGTATGTGTGAGAGACACAGAGAGAGGGAGAGAGACGGTGTGTGTGTGAGAGACACAGAGAGGGGGAGAGAGACGGTGTGTGTGTGTGAGAGACACAGAGAGGGGGAGAGAGACGGTATGTGTGTGTGAGAGACACAGAGAGAGGGAGAGAGACGGTGTGTGTGAGAGACACAGAGAAAGGCAGAGAGACGGTGTGTGTGTGAGAGACACAGAGAGAGGGAGAGAGACGGTATGTGTGTGAGAGACACAGAGAGAGAGGGAGAGAGACGGTGTGTGTGTGAGAGACACAGAGAGAGGGAGAGAGACGGTGTGTGTGTGAGAGACAGAGAGAGGGAGAGAGACGGTGTGTGTGTGAGAGACACAGAGAGGGGGAGAGAGACGGTGTGTGTGTGAGAGACACAGAGAGGGGGAGAGAGACGGTGTGTGTGTGAGAGACACAGAGAGGGGGAGAGAGACGGTGTGTGTGTGAGAGACAGAGAGAGGGAGAGAGACGGTGTGTGTGTGAGAGACACAGAGAGGGGGAGAGAGATGGTATGTGTTCTCCTCGCACCCGTCATCCTTCCCCCCACGTCTACCGGGACCCAGCATGCAACCCAGATGGCACCTCAGGAGAAAAGTGTTCCCCAGCACAGAGGGTTGAGAGCTCTGGGGTCTTCAAGGTGTTGGGGGTGGGCAGGTTCCCTCCACTCCCCTCCTATTCTACGTCTGGACGTTCTGGCATCCTCGCCTGTAAAAAACTAAGGCTCGCCGAGGGGCGTGTGCACTCGTGGGCTCTCCGGGCGGCTCTGTCTCACCGCCCGCGTTCGGTGCTCTGGAACCGCCGTGTGTGGCTGTCGGTCAAGGGCAGGCGACGGAAGGAAGAAGCAAACTGGTTGCTCGATCAGTTTATTTTGTTCTCTCTCTCTCTGCTTCTCTCCCAGCTCTGGATCTCTCTCTGGATCTCTGGATCTGGCCCCCAACCCACTCTTACAGCCTAGTTAAATCCCCCCAGCATGAGGGGGTTGGGGCATACACATAGGTGTGGTCCCCATCAATAGGGGTGAGGTTCTTTTCCCTCAGGGGATGCTTCTCCTAGGACTTAATTCTCTTTCAGCAGGAGGATCCACCCAAGGGCGGAGTCCCATGAATGTGTTTCTCTTCTCCTCAGCCAACAAACATATAAGAATTCATAATATTAATCATTTTGTATGGACACAATAAGAGATGCATTAAAGCTTATAGAATTGCTCTCCTGGGGCCATCTCAATCTCAGACTACAGTGCTCAGGCCAGATCAGTCTTTCCTATCCCTAGCAGGGTCCTAGTCTCATCATTACTTTTGGATCATGACAGCATTTGTCCATGACCAAGCTCTTAACTTATAGTTAAGCATTAGGCACTTTGGCCAGGCCCATCTCGATGCCAGGGTAGCACATAACTCACCGCTTGCCCTGGATTCGTCCCGTCCCTCATCGGGACCCTGCTTTTGGGGGTGCTAGGAAGTAAGGGCAGCTGAGGCTTAAGTTTAGAAAGCAGATGCCCAGGAATGAATAATATTCGAAGCCAATTAAGTCCCAAGTTACAAAAGCATAATATTGTCTTCTTGTGTCTATACAAAAAGGACATTGCTTTAAGGTAAATTATTCAAAAGACACAAGGAGAGGAGAAAGGCAATATCAACTTACAATATAAGTTCAGAGTCCTAGAAAGGTCTGACCTTATAAATTAACAGAGTCAGATTAGGGGGAAAAGCTGATTAACTTGGGGACGACAGCATAGAGAACCAGTTACAGATAAACAAAGAAATGGGAGTGACTCGGGAGCACCTTAATGGGTGTGACCGGGATGAACCTAAGCTCCCTGTGGCAAGGGGGGAAAGGACAAAGCAATGTCACCCTACACTCTCCCACCTCCAATATCTGCTGCCGTGTGAATTCAGCGTCCCGGACTATAGTTCTTGGAAGTCTGAGGGCACCTCCTTGCCCCTCCATACTGAGATTCAGTGGCAGCACACTGAATTAGGTGGGGAAAATAACACCGAAGCCAGGTGCAAGCAACAAGCCAAAACAATAGCACAGAAGGCGGAAGGACCAACCAACAGCCGAGTCAATTCTTATACAAGAACTTACGTTTCCTGTGGTGAGACGCGAGAATCCTCACGCTTAAAGAAAATTGATTTTTAAATGCATTGATTTGAAGAGTGGAGCGTTGTTATCGAATTCATCTCGACTCTAAAACTGCATCAGCAGTCGTGGCTTTTGTCGACGCTAAAAAATAATTTTAAACAAATAAAGAAAATAAGGGGGCCGGAGTGATAGCACAGCGGGGAGGGCATTTGCCTTGCACGCGGCTCAACCTGGGTTCGATTCCCAGCATCCCATAGGGTCCCCCGAGCACGGCCAGGAGTCATTCCTGAGTGCAGAGCCAGGAGGAATGCCTGTGCATTGCCGGGTGTGACCCAAAAAGAAAAAAAAAAAAAATAAAGAAAATGACAGGAAGTGAAAAAGAGAAAATAGTCCACGTTGCTGGACTGCGTGTCCTGAAACTCACATTCTTTCCACATCAACTCTACTTGCAATAGCCAAGTCATTCCAGGATCGACTCTGGACGGTTGGATCTCTGGGGGGAGGGGGAGGGGGCGGGCGGTGGGGAGAGAGTGGTGTCACAGACCATCACATGTCTGCCCAGTTGAATCATGGGATCCATGACGATTCGCCAATCACCAGTCAAGAGACATCTCCTGATAAACGGGGAAACTTGAGGCCACACAATGGCCTGTGGTCCGTGGGAGAATTCCCAAGGCACGGATAATGCTTCATCCATGGCTAAGAGTCCTGCCAGAGGAGAGATGGATTCTTCTGGAAGGGATGTCCCCGCTCTCTGCAAGTCCAACATTGTAAAAAAAACTAAGGCACGCCGAGGGGCGTGTGCACTCGTGGGCTCTCCGGGCGGCTCTGTCTCACCGCCCGCGCTCGGTGCTCTGGAACCGCTGTGTATGGGCTGGATCGGGACGGCCGTTGGCCAAGGACAGGCGAAGGAAGAACGAGGACCAAGCTGGTTGTAATCATTCCTCACCCTAGCAGGGTCCGAATCTAGTTATCACTGTTTGGATCATGACAGCATTTGTCCATGATCAAACTCTTAACTTACAGTTGAGCATTAGGCACTTTGGCCAGGCCCATCTCGATGCCAGGGTAGCACACAACTCACCGCTTGCCCTGGGTCCGTCCCGTCCCTCGTCGGGACCCTGCTTTTGGGGGTGCTAGGAAGTAAGGGCAGCTGAGGCTTAGGTCGAGAGAACAGATGCCCAGGAGGAAACTATCATGTAGAGTCAAATGACTCCCAGGTTACCAAAGCATAGCATTTGCTAAGTCTTCCTGTGCCCATACAAAAAGGACATGGCTCTGAATAAACTATGCAAAGGACTCAAGGAGAAGAGAAAAACAGTATTTACAAGTCAACAGATCACTAAGAAAGAAGCTACAATTAAGCAGAGAGGAATGGGAGCACTGTAACGGGAGTAACCCAATAAGCCTAAACTACCTGGGGCTATGTTATCCTACACAACATGAAGCAGATCTCCGGCCTCTGGCCTTCTCCCACGTTTTCAAGATGCTTCTGAGTCAATATCAGTGGCAAGCGGTGCTGAGTATGTTCCGAGGGTCACATAGATGGTGTGAAAGTGCAAGAGAGCTTTTGGGAAAGCCGGGAAGAGCAGAGCAAATGGCTGGGGGTTGGATTTTTCATATTCATGGACCTTGAAGTCCATGTTAATCTCTTCTTGGTGATTTTGTCTCATCGGCTGGGGTGGTCCTTTTCCGTTCTGGGCCTTAAGCAGGAAGGATTATAACCCACCCTTCCCCCTCAGCCGTGACTATAAGGAGGGCAAACTGGATTTTGCAAATGCTGCCAGATTGGATGTTGTTTCCTTTCGGTACAAAAATTTAGCTGCCTTGAGTTACCCACTTGAGGATCTCATAGTTATATTCTAAAGGTTAGGCTTGGGGCTGGAGCAATAGCACAGCGGGGAGGGCGTTTGCCTTGCACGCAGACGACCCGGGTTCGATTCCCAGCATCCCATAGGGTCCCCCGAGCACCGCCAGGAGTGATTCCTGAGTGCAGAGCCAGGAGTAACCCTTTTTGGGGTGTGACCCAAATATCAAAAAAAAAATTTAAAAATTAAAAATAAATTAAAAATAAAAAATGTAGAACCAGGAGTAACCCCTGTGCATCTCCGGGTGTGACCCAAAAAGCAAAATAAAATAAAATAAAAATTAGGCTGTTCAAAATAGTGGCTACAGATGGACATTTTTAAACTACTTTTTAATAGGACCTAACCACCCTATTTTTTTGTTGTTGTTGTTTTTGGGTCACACCCAGCGATGCACAGGGGTTACTCCTGGCTCTGTACTCAGGAATTACCCCTGGCGGTGCTCAGGGGACCATATGGGATGCTGGGATTAGAACCCGGGTCGGCCGCGTGCAAGGCAAACGCCCTACCCGCTGTGCTATCGCTCCAGCCCTCATAACCACCCTATTTTATTATGTAAGAAATATATAGATTCTTCCCAAAATCTACGAAACACCAACAAGTGCAAAGGGAAAAACTTGACTTCTGTTCTCGGGAATGAGAATGACATCGTGTTTCCCTGCATGACTGATTACGAGAGTCCGCACGGGCAGAAATACACATGATGAGATGCTTTACCAGAATTTTTACAAGTTGTGCCCATTTGTAAATATTACTTTCCCCCCCCATTGACAGATAACATCAACAATCCCGTTTGTTCCTAAGAAGCCGTCCCGTAGTATCACCGTAATTGATGGAATAGATGAACATACTATGAATAATTCATTCCGGCTTAATGCGACAGAGTGGGAGAGTTGAAGAATCTCTTTCATAAACGTTATGGTAGTAAATATTCACAGGATACTGTTCCCTGCAGCCCCGTCCCACTTCCTAAGAGAGATTCCTTAAACGAAATAGATCACCTATCTCAAAATACGTTCACCCAAGTGAAGGTTGCATTGAGGGAATCTTCCAGAAAGAACAGAACCTGCCTGAGCAGGCACTGCGTTCAGAAAATTAAAGGCGCTGCATTCCATAAATTCTGGAAATTACTAAACAGAGAGTGAAAAAAAAAAGAAAGATACAAAAGAGGCTGGACTTGTGACAAATCTCCAGGCTCACACAGAGTGGGAATAAGCAACCTCCCCAAATCTCCCTGGTTTACTGGTAGCTTGGCAGTGACGCCCACAAACTGCCCCTGGCCCCATAAAATCTCACTGACGGCCGGCCGCCATCCAGAGACTCAGAAATACAACTCTCAGGAGAGAGCAGCATAAAAGGACTCATTGTAGAAAGCCTGAGAATCCCATCACAGCCCTTCTCATCCTGGACAACCCAGAGGGGCGTGGGTGAGTTCTCCTCCCCACCCAGCCAAGAACCCCCGCAGCCAAGACCTCCAGAATTCAATAGGCACCAAGCTCACGGCAACTCTCCATGGGCATGGCTGAGGTTCACCCATTAGTGAACCTTCTGTATCACCGTATTTTAAACTTTGCCATGAATAAAATCTCATACGCTGCACCACCAAGGGTAGCACAGCACATTGGATGGGGTTTAGAATAGAAGTCAACCCAGAGGTAGTGGGAGTGCACTCATTGGTGGCGTATAGAGTAACATCCCATGAGGCTGACACCCAAAGACAGTAGATACAAGGGCCAGGGGGGTTGCCCCCTAGCTGGAAGCCTGCTTCATGAGCGGAGGGGAGAAGGCAGATGGAACAGAGAAGGGATCACTGAGAAAATGATGGCTGGAGGAACCAGTCGGGATGGGAGATGCCGAAAGTAGATAATGGACCCAACATGATGACCTCTCAGTGTCTGTGCTGCAAGCCATGATGCCCCAAAAGTAGAGAGAGAGTCTGGGGAATATTGTCTGCCATGGAGGCAGGGGGAGGGTGGGGAAGGTGGGGTATACCCGGATATGGGTGGTGGGGAATGTGCACTGGTGGAGGGATGGGTGTTGGATCATTGTGAGATTGTAACCCAAACAGGAAAGCTTGTAACTATCTCACGGTGATTCAATATTTTTTTAATGTAAAAAAATTAAAAAAAATAGAAGTCAACCAAGCTCAGAGAGGAAATACATATATTGGGAATATTTTCTTTTCTTTTTTAAACTTTGTTTTTCCCTTACACTTTTTACAAACACTGTGGTTTGCAATGTTCATGATGATTCGTATCAGACATTCAAACTGCGGGTGCTAATCCCTCCACCATTGCACCTTCCCACCACATTGTCACAAACTTTCCCAACAGCCCCGTAAGCCTGTCCCCATAGCAGGCCCTTAGTAATTTATTTTATGTTGCTTCTTATAATTTGCTAAAAGAATGTCCAAACTGTTTTCTTAGAAGAAAGTTAGGAAACAAAGAAAGAAACAAACAAACAAAAAAACATTTCCTTAGAAAACTTGTATCTCACTGCGGAGCCATTAAGTGCTTGTGTAAGAGATTGCTAAAATGTTTTTACCGGTTAAGCCTTCTCTGTTGATGTTTTGTTAATGGAGAATGGATGACCCCTACATTACATCCATCTAATCTGGAGTGCTTCTTCTGGCTTATGAGGATTGTAGAGTTTGTGGGTGTCTTGTGTTGACCACAGAGCAGAAAACCAGACAAAAAAACAATCAGCAAAGTGTAGTCGAGATAGTTGACCATACTTCGCTCTGA
>NW_026570961.1:274476-314476 GCF_027595985.1 Sorex araneus
TCAAGCATGGCTGTGGCTAGGTTCCGGTGGTCTTCAGCCGCCGGGAGCTCTGCTCGGGGCAGGAGGGGAGCTGGAGCCCATCCCCTCCGAGGGGCCCCGGGGAAGACAGCCAGGAGTGCGGGCAAGAGACTCTCTGCATCACTCTCTACATATGTGTATATATATATGTTGTATGTATATATATATTACTGTTTATGCTTTGTTGCCTACTGTCTTAACTCCCTCTAATATGGTGTGGTAACTATGGAAAACGGGTAGGGGGTGTCTCAGAAAGCAGCCTGGCGTGGAGTCCAGTGGCATGGCTGCGGGGGCGTCATTTGAGAGGTCTGGGAGGAGATCTGGAGGGTGGTAGGGTGTGGCTTGTGGGTGTGATCCCTGGGTCACTGGAGGTTTGACATTGCTACCAGCTTATACTCCGAATGCAGAGAACCTTAAGATAACGGAATTGCCTCTCCCTTTGCAACCGTTATTTCTCTTTCCCACTGTTTGATTTCAGCAAAATCGCCCCTGGCCACCAGCCCTTTGGAGTCAATTCTTGCATCCATGCCTCAGGGGAATGACTTTTGGTTCCCAACGCCCCAGAGGAGAAGGCCACCTCGGGATGGTGACACAAACTATGTGTAGACCAACGATGTGTCCAGTTGATGGATTGGGATGACCATTTCCAGGACACGATATGAGGGAGACTAGAACAGACCCATTAAAGATGCTTTGTCAAGAGTTGTGACTCTGGATACACAAAGAGCAAAGGTATTTTTATCGTGTGAAACTAAAAAAATTCAGTTAAGGGGCTGGAGCAATAGCATAGCAGGGAGGGCGTTTGCCTTGCACGCGGCCAACCCAGATTCGATTCCCAGCACCCCATAGGGTCCCCTGAGCATCGCCAGGAGTCATTCCTGAGTGCAGAGCCAGGAGTATCCCCTGTGCATCGCCGGGTGTGACCCAAAAAGCAAAAATATAAATCAAATACAATTCAGTTAAGGAGATTCTCTGAGGGTCAAGTAGACTTGGAGAGTCTACAGGATGCTAAACTTCTCTGAAATACACAGTTGTATCACTTGTCACCCCGTTGCTCATCGATTTGCTTGAGCGGGTGACAGTAATGTCCCCTTTTGTCCCTGTCACGTCCGAGGGTAGCCCAATGGCATCTGCTCGCTCCAGGAACACGGAGAGCCTCAAATCGTTCGTTCGGGGTCTTGACGAAGTCTGACCATCTCGTAGATGGGTGGCAAGGCACTCTTTTGAGGTCCCATGGAATCTAGTCCGTTACAGCTCTAGCCCAGCGGTCGTCTCCAAATCGCATGACGTGTCCGGCCCATCTGATTTTCGACATCTTGGCAAACGAGACCGTCCCTGATCCTTGATCGTCGATGGAGGTGGGAACTCCGGATTCCTTCTCTCACTTGAGTGAAACGTGAGATACCTCACTGTCCCTTCTTCTGTCCATTATAATATGCCATGATTTCACTGAGAAACTCGCCCTCCTCCCGGCGTGCGTCTTTGAGAAATGCGGAAACTTACTAAACAGAGTCAAAAATGAAATTGTTGCGGCTGGAGCGATAGCCCAGCAGGGAGGGCGTTTGCCTTGCACGCGGCCGACCCGGGTTTGATTCCCAGCATCCCATAGGGTCCCCCGAGAACCACCAGGAGTCATTCCTGAGTGCAGAGCCAGGAGGTAACCCCTGTGCATCGCCAGGTGTGACCCAAAATGAAAAAAAAAAATTTAGTCCAGGGAGATTTAAGTTGGAAAATAAATCATTTCCCTTCCTGGAACAGCATGGAGCAAAAGCTTAGTTCACAGTCTGCGTACATGGTTGCGAAAAGGAAGTGAAATTATCAGTCACGCAGGGGGGGCTTGGGGGTTGAGGGGTGGGATGTATACTGGTTGTTTTTGATTTGTTTTGTGTTTGTTTTTATTGGTGGTGGAATATGGGCACTGGTGAAGGGACGGGTGTTTGAGCATTGTATAACTGAGACATAAGCCTGAGAACTTTGTAACTTTCCACATGTTCAATAAAATAAATTTAATTTATTTTAAATTAAATTAAAATAAATTTATTAATAAATAAAATAAATTGAATAAATAAATAAATAAATAATATAAATTTTAAAAAGAAAAAAAATTTGTTGAAATGTCGGCAAAGTCCTCCCTTGGGACTTGTGAAGTCCACTCACAAATTCTAAGCATGGACAGGCCTCGTTGGAGCTCTGGAAAAGAAACGAGGCTTGGAAATCTCTCCTCTTGCGGAACTCTGCCCAGCCTACCTCGTCCGTCCGTCCCCCGGGGCCGCCTCTGTTTCTCTGCTAGTGAAAGGGAACAGCGGCGGAGGCCCGGAGACAGTCTAATTAACTCCCGGGCTCGTGAAATAAAAATGCCGGGAAGGTGACACGTTTCTGTCTTCGTTCATAACACGTCCTGTCATCCCCGTGTCAGGTGAGTTATTTATAAATATGTCACCTTGGCAGTGTAAATCAGCTGCGCGCCAAGGAGGCAGGCACGCTCCCGCGCCGAGCCGGTTTCAGCGGAAAGGGCGGAGGAGGGGGGGAGGGGGGTCCTTCTCACAAAGCTGCAGAAGGTCACGGGTTTGGCCAAATAGTGTGTCCCGAGGCAGCACAGGACAAGGTGGCTGGTATCAGTGTTTGTGAGGACAAAGATACTCAATAGGGTACGAGCAATCTTGTTATTTATTTATAGTGAATCCCTGAGAGATACACACATTTACTAAGCGAATCATGGTCCGGTTTCAGTTGTACGATGTCCCCAACACCTGTCCCTCCAAGCAGTGCACACTCCCTACCACCTCTGTCCTCAGCTGTCGTCCTGTCACCCTCCCCCTAGTCTGTCTCTACGCTGGGAACTTGCCTTCTCTCCCTCGCTCTCACTCTCTCTGTGTCTCTGTGTCTCTGTCCATCTCTCTGTCTCTGTCTCCGTCTTTGTTTGTCTCTCTGTCTCTGTCTGTCTCTGTTTCTCTCTGTCTCTCTGTCTCTGCCTCTGTCTCTCTGTCTCTGCCTCTGTCTCTGTCTCTCTGTCTCTGCCTCTGTCTCTGTTCCTCTCTGTCTCTCTGTCTCTGCCTCTGTCTCTGTTCCTCTCTGTCTCTCTCTGTCTCTCTGCCTCTGTCTCTGTCTCTGTTTCTCTCTCTGTCTCTGCTTCTGTCTCTGTCTCTCTCTGTCTCCTGTATCTCTGTCTCTGCCTCTCTCTCTGTCTCTGTTTCTCTCTGTCTCTCTGTCTCTGCCTCTGTCTCTGTTCCTCTCTGTCTCTCTGTCTCTGCCTCTGTCTCTGTTCCTCTCTGTCTCTCTGTCTCTGCCTCTCTCTCTGTCTCTGTTTCTCTCTGTCTCTCTGTCTCTGCCTCTGTCTCTGTTCCCCTCTGTCTCTCTGTCTCTGCCTCTCTCTCTGTCTCTGTTCCCCTCTGTCTCTCTGTCTGACTCTCTCTCTGTCTCTGTTTCTCTCTGTCTCTCTGTCTCTGCCTCTGTCTCTGTTCCTCTCTGTCTCTCTGTCTCTGCCTCTGTCTCTGTTCCTCTCTGTCTCTCTGTCTCTGCCTCTCTCTGTCTCTGTTTCTCTCTGTCTCTCTGTCTCTGCCTCTGTCTCTGTTCCCCTCTGTCTCTCTGTCTCTGCCTCTCTCTCTGTCTCTGTTCCCCTCTGTCTCTCTGTCTCTGCCTCTCTCTCTGTCTCTGTTCCCCTCTGTCTCTCTGTCTGACTCTCTCTCTGTCTCTGTTTCTCTCTGTCTCTCTGTCTCTGCCTCTGTCTCTGTTCCTCTCTGTCTCTGCCTCTGTCTCTGTTCCTCTCTGTCTCTCTGTCTCTGCCTCTGTCTCTGTTCCCCTCTGTCTCTCTGTCTCTGCCTCTCTCTCTGTCTATGTTCCCCTCTGTCTCTCTGTCTGACTCTCTGTCTCTGTTTCTCTCTGTCTCTCTGCCTCTGCCTCTGTCTCTGTCTCTGTTTCTCTCTGTCTCTGCCTCTGTCTCTGTTTCTCTCTGTCTCTCTATATCTGCCTCTGTCTCTGTCTCTGTTTCTTTCTGTCTCTGCCTCTGTCTCTCTCTGTCTCTCTGTCTCTGCCTCTGTCTCTGTCTCTGTCTCTGTTTCTCTCTCTCTCTGTCTCTGTTTCTCTGTCTCTGCCTCTGTCTCTGTTCCTCTCTGTCTCTCTGTCTCTGCCTCTGTCTCTGTCTCTGTTTCTCTCTCTCTGTCTCTGTTTCTCTGTCTCTGCCTCTATATCTGTTCCTCTCTGTCTCTCTGTCTCTGCCTCTGTCTCTGTTCCTCTCTGTCTCTCTGTCTCTGCCTCTCTCTCTGTCTCTGTTTCTCTCTGTCTCTCTGTCTCTGCCTCTGTCTCTGTTCCCCTCTGTCTCTCTGTCTGTCTCTGCCTCTGTCTCTGTTCCTCTCTGTCTCTCTGCCTCTGCCTCTGTCTCTCTCTGTCTCTCTGTCTCTGCCTCTGTCTGTCTCTGTTTCTCTCTGTCTCTGTTTCTCTCTGTCTCTCTGTCTCCGCCTCTGTCTCTGTTCCTCTCTGTCTCTGCCTCTGTCTCTGTTTCTCTCTGTCTCTCTCTCTCTCCCCCTCTGTGTCTCTCTCTCCCACCCTTTGGGCACCATGCTTTGCACTACAGATACTGAGATGCTCTCAGGTTTATCCCTCTGCCTATTCTCAGCACACCGTTCTTAACGAGAGTGCTCACTTCAAACCCTCTTTGTCACCCCGACCCCCTCTCTATCCCAACCGCCTTCTCCCTCAGCACCGGAGCCCGGCTTCCCACCGTGGACCAATTCTCCCGGCCCTGGTTTCTACTCTGCCTGGGTATTAGTGTCCCATTACGTTTCTTTATATCCCACAATGGATGTGCAGCCCTTGGACGCCTGTCCCTCTCCTTCTGACTCATTTCACTCAGCAGGAGACTCTCCAAGACCGTCCGTTGATAAGTGAATTTCATGACTGCTCGGAGCGATCTTAATAGGATTACCGCCCGTCTGAACACAAAGCAGAGTGAGCATTGTGATGTCTCTACAAAGTTTGGACGGGTATTTAAATTTGAGTGGATAGACACTCGATAAATAAATAGATTAGAACCAATTCTGTTACAGATAAGTACTAATTGTTGCAAGTATGCCGGCATGTCCTGTATCAGGAAATGCAGCAAGATTATATAACTAGGTATCTAAAAACCAAGGCGTTTAAAATATTCTACATTACGTTTTAGTTTGTACTTGGATCTCATTATGGTAATAATCACGTCTTACTTGTCACTAATAACACTTTTTTTTAAAATTCTGTGTTTCGTTTTGCAAAATATAAAATAACATACTAGGAGATTGACACCCAAGGACAGTAGAGACAAGGGCCAGGAGGATCGCCCCATGGTTGGAAGCTGCCCCCTGAGCTGGGGGAGAAGGTGGCTGGGATGGAGAAGGGGTCACTGAGTCAGGGATGGTTGGAGGGATGCTCGGGATGGGAGACATGTGCTGAGAGTCGACAAAGGACGCACCGTGACGGCCTCTCGGTGTCTGTATTGCAAACCAGGATGCCCCAAAGCAGAGAGAGAGTGTGGGGGAGATTGTCTGCCATGGAGACAGGGGGAGGGCGGGATGGGGGGGACACTGGGGACACGGGTGGTGGGGAATGTGCACGGGTGGAGGGATGGGGGTTCCGTCATTGTGTGACTGACAGTCAAACATGGAAGCTTTGTAACTGTGTCTCACGGTGAATCAATAAAAGGAAGGGGAAAAAAAGAATATACTCCTGGTGGTGCTCGAAGGACCAATACAGGATGCGAAGGATCGAAGCCAGGCTGCCTCCCCACAGTGCTCTGATGGCTCAAGTAGGAGTTTTCCATCTCTGTTTCCAATCTCTGCAAGTTTGGGATTCATCTGCAAGTCTCTGCAGTGGAGATGGGGAGATCCTACTGAACCTCTCAAAAAAACAAAAAAGAAAATATCCACGGCTATCTCTGAGCTTGGACAGCCTCCTCCTTCCGTTTCCAGGACTGCCTTATCCTACCCATCCCACAGGACAGTGCTCCTGGGAAATTGCATCTTCACCCCCTGGTCCTTTTTTTTTTTTTCCTTCTAAATTACGGACGTCAGGGGTGCTCCACCTGATCTTGCAGTTTGTTCTGGGCTGCAAGCTTGTCCTCCCCCGACAGAATACGAGCCAAGGAAAGCATTGTGGCTGGAGCAGAGGGGGTCAGCCCTGGTGCAGGCTGGCCGCCCCCTTTCCCCATTCAGAAGGAGGTCAGTCACTCTGGGGAGCATCGCGGACTGGAGTGGCCGAAAGAGCTTTCCGAGGTAATTGACACGCATCGGCGAGGAGTGCCTTTCTTTCTCGGGGCCCCGGCACAGAATATTAACCCGCACTTGGGCCTTAATAAGAAGCCACTTCAGAGCGGGGGAAAACATATCCACGATCAAGAGACACAATTGCGTCTCCGGGAGGGGAGCTCGGGAGTAAATGAAGGTAAGTGTCCTTCATCTGAAGGCTCGCGCTGGCTTTCCCGCACGAGTCGAGCCGAGAGGCTTTCGCCTCCGTAAACATCGGCCCTTGAGGAAGAGAAGCGTCGCCCGGGGAAAGGGTATAAGTAGCTCAAACACTTGCACAATTTCAAAATTGTGTCGGGAGAGGGCGGGGGGGGACACGGAACGTTGACAGAGACGCTTGTTCCTTCCCGCCCTTGGCAGCTGCTGCTTTGTTGGTTCTTAGGGATGAGAGAGAGGGTCGGTGTAAAAGATCATCTGGAAGATGTGGGACCTGAGCAGAGCAAGCACGTGGAAGATGAGGTCAGCCCTTCCTTCATTTTCCCTCAGAGGAACCCCCTCTCCCCTCTTCTTTCCTGTGCATGAGGCCAGGACATGCTCTCCCTGGTTCCTCCCCTCAGCCTTGGCTCACGTTCAATCGTACAGAAGGTTCCTGTCAGCAATCGCATCTCCACCACAACTTCCTAAGCTCTCCCTCCGCAGATGGAGAGAAGGGAACAACGGGGCTTGGGGGAAGGCTGATGAGAAATTTACAGGTATACTATTTTTTCTTTAATTGAATCACCGTGAGAACAGTTACAAAGCTTCCCAGTCGAAGTCTC
Source organism: Sorex araneus (assembly GCF_027595985.1). Lineage (NCBI taxonomy): Eukaryota > Metazoa > Chordata > Mammalia > Eulipotyphla > Soricidae > Sorex > Sorex araneus. The sequence continues at coordinate 281,525 of NW_026570961.1, forward strand.
GGTCATACAAACACCCATCCCTTCACCAGTGCACATTTTCCACCACCAAGAACCCCAGGCTTCCCCTCCCCCCTGCCCCGCCCCGTCCCCACCCCTCCCTCTGACTGTGTGGCAGATGATTTCCACTTGACTCTCTCTCCACTTGGATCACATTCCATCTTTCGATGAAAAGACCCACCATTATTATCTGGAACTTTTCCCAACAATCAGACCTGCTGAAAGGGCATCATTAGATAATTTGTTTCCTACTGCTGGTTATGGAGAGCAGTTTGGATTTCGGATATTTTAGTAATAAGTGCGGAGGGATTTCTGCCAGAAGCCGCTGGGTTCCAAGATTGCTCTGTGTGCCTCTGGGATCATGGCCGTTCAGGAGCCAGGAGCCGTACGTTGGGCGGTGACTCGGGGCCTCGTGGGGGTGGGGAGTAGGGCCAGTTCCACCCCCGTCCCATGAGTGTGTCTCATCACTGCAGTCTCATAACTGGCTGTCCAATAGGCTCTGAAAACGTGGTGGCCACCACGTTGCCAGGGAGAAAAGGCGGAAGGGACCAACACCTTTCTTCACCTGGAGTGGCACGATGCCGTAGTTTAATGCTCAGTCTACACGCATTTCTTCCAGAACCCGCTGGGCTCCGAGATTGGTTGGTGTGCCTCTGGGGTCATGGCCGTTCAGGAACCAGAGGAGCCATTCATGGGCGGCCAGGTATATTTTCTAGATTCGAGCATCACCTTGGGAGAGGCAGGAGATAAGAGCTAGCACAGAGAAGGTCCCCTGAAGCACCCCCAGTTGGATGTGTACCTGTGACGCTAAGGTCACCACAGGCATTGGGTGTGGCTTTCAGAGTTTCTCTCCCCTGCCATAGTCCACTGGATTCGGATCTTGGCTGTGAGGGCGAGACCGATGCCCTGGCAAGCACCAGCCAACATGAAGTCTCAACAAGGCCTGAGTTTCTGTTTCCCCAGAACAGAACTTGCAGTTTCTGGTAGACTCCCGGTTGAGTCACTTGCCGAGATAAAGAACTGGGCAGTCAGGGGCCAGAGCAATAGCACAGTGGGTAGAGCGTTCGCCTTGCACGCGGCTGACCCGGGTTCGATCCCCGGCATCCCATAGGGTCCCCCAAGCACCGCCAGGAGTAATTCCTGAGTGCAAAGCCAGGTGTAACCCCTGAGCATTGCTGGGTGGGTGTGACCCAAAAAGCAAAAATAAAAAAAAAAAAAAGAATTGAGCAGTTGGTTCTGTCCGGTCGTGAGGGGTCATTGTCCCCTCCTTAGAAACTGTCATTAACCACTGTCTAATTGCTGAGCACTGTTATAATAGGGCTGAGGCTAAAAATAGACCAGGAGAGAAATTGCTTCCTAACTCTGAACCCTGGAGCAATAGCACAGCGGGGAGGGCCTTAGCTTTGCACGTGGTCGACCCGGGTTCGATTCCTCTGTCCCTCTCGGAGAGCCCAGCAGGCTATCGAGAGTCTTCCACCCGCACGGCAGAGCCTGGCAAGCTCGCCTTGGCGTATTCGAGATGCCAAACACAGTCACAACAATTCTCACCATGGAGACGTGACTGGTGCCCGCTCGAGCCCATCGATGAGCAACTGGACAAGAGTGCAACAGTGAAACTCTGAATCCTGTATAACCCGCTTGTGATTTGGAGTCGGGGTCCTCGTCAAGACTCCACTGCGTTGGATGAGACTCGGACCCTAGCTCAAGCTAGTGCTGGCTTGGGCTAGTAATAAAGTTTCCTTTGCTGGTGCATTATCGTGTGTGGAAACTGGGTCTCCCCGATATTGGGTATCTGAAGTGCGGGCACAACAAAACAGAACTCTCACCAGGGCTGCTTGGGAACCCAACCAGGCAGTCCACTAACCCCGATTCCAATCAACATCCCCCCCCCAATCTCACAAAAATAATGGGAAGTGCGAGAAACTGCACAATCTAAAAGCAAGACTAAGTTCTGGGCAAAGAAGACTTGCCAGGAATCAGTGCAAGAGGCACGAGTCACACAGAAGCACCAGAGAGGAAGCAAGGTCCTTGAAGAGCAAAGCAAAGAATCACCACCCACCCAGCTCCCCTTAGAGTGGCCCCGGGCAGTGAGGTGGACCCTGACCGAGTGTTGGAAGGAACCACCTTTAGGTGACCAACAGGCATTGTGAAGCAACAGCACAGAACCCCACCTTGAGGCGTGCATAAAGAGAGCAGCAGGGATGGCTCACCAAGGAACGCCCGCACACACAATCTCTCTGATGATAAAAAGAAAAAAAAATCAGAGACAAAGTGGTGAGGGTGTTGAATGAGCTCCAAGAGACAGTGGAGTTTATTGGAGAAACATCCAATCAAATACAGGTGGAACGGACAGCCAACAAAATACGGGAGGAAATGAGAGCAGAAATAAGGGAACAATAAACAAGAATGGCACTAATCAAGCATCCGCTTGGGTTGACGATACTCCGGCAACCAGCACTGATGGAGACTGGCTTTCTGAGCCCTTGGAAACTAGTTTCCCTTTAATTTACTACTTACTATCCACTGAGCAACAGAGAGTCTCTTGCCCCCGTGCCTGGCTGTCTTCCACCGGGCCCCTTGGAGGGGGTGGGCTTCAGCATCCCTCCCCACCCCGAGCAGAGGTCCCGCAGCCAAAGACCTCTGGAGCCCAGCCACAGCCATGCTCAAGGCCCCTCTCCACACGTTCGGACGAGCCTCACGCATGAAGGAACCGGCAGAGGAACCCAGGTGTGTGGGACCCGGGGCTGAGACCTCCAAGCCTGCTCAGATTGGGACTGAGCCTCTTCCGCCCAGATCCCCCATTTTCCAGTAGCTAGGCGGTCACACCCAGGGACTGCCCCTGGCGGCATGTAATCCCACCAAGGGCCAACATCCAGAGACTATGAAACCAAGTTTCCAGAAGTGACATCCTATAGCCTAGTTCTCCCTCTGGGAGAATCTGGCAAGGTACCGAGAGTCTCCTGCCCCCATGGGAGAGCCTGGCAAGCTCCCCGTGGCGTATTCATATGCCAAAACCAGTAGCAATGCTGGGTCTCATTCCCCTGACCCTGAAAGAGCCTCCAATGCGGCTCCATTGGGAAGGACGAGTAAGGAGAGGCTGCTCTAATCTCAGGGCTAGGACGAATGCAGACGTTACTGAGACCGTTCGAGAAATTTGACAATCAAAGGGATGATGATGATGATGATGATGATGATGGTGATGATGATGATGATGATGATGATGATGATGATGATGATGATGGCGGTGATGATGATGATGATGATGATGATGGTGATGATGATGATGATGGTGATGATGATGATGATGATGATGATGATGATGGTGATGATGATGATCCACTGAGCAAGGAACAAGGGTATTTGGCAGACCAATTCCTGTGTTAGACTCAAGGTTCGTTTTGAAGAGTGACCTGCAGTCCTGTAGTAGGTGGTCATGAAACCATATGAAGAAAAACAGTGAGGTGACAGAGTGCGTTATCTTTAGAAGACACAGTTCCAGTTATTTATGGAATGAATAACTAAACCAACATTTACCAATCAGGTCCCATGGCGTGGTGAGGGGGGGGCACAGTTGAAAATTATGTCCATGGTGACAGCCAGGAGACAGGGCTAGGGGACAGATGGTAGGACTGAGCACTCCAAGTACGAAACAAGGTGGAAAGGGTGGGGGTCACAGTGGAGAAAAGGTGAAGAAACACTTCTATAAATAAATTCTCCTAAATAACTATTATCAACAAGCAGGGGTATGTGGGGTGGGGGGCGGGTTAGAGTGATAGCACAGTGGGGAGGGGCGTTTGCCTTGCTCTCGGCTGACTCGGGTTTGATTCCCAGCATCCCATAGGGTCCCCTGAGCATCGCCAGGAGTTAATTCCTGAGTGTAGAGCCAGGAGGAACCCCTGAGCATTGCTAGGTGTGACCCAAAAAGTGAAAAAAAAAATACTGGCCTGGGTTCGATTCCCAGCATCCCCTATGATTCTCAAAGTCTACCAGTCTACTAGTCCCTGATGCTCCATTTGCTCTCAATGGAACAAACATCTCCGAATGCAGCAGCTATGTGTACCTGGGTCAAGAAATCAGCATGAGGAACGACTTGGTGCCAGAACTGCGCAGGAGGAAGAGAGCAGCGTGGAACGCCTTCAAGAGCGTCGAAGAAGTGGTTAAGAGGATGGAGAACCTCCGGCTCCAGGCACATCTTTTCGACTCCACCATTCTTCCTGCACTAACATACGCCTCAGAGACCCGGGCCCTACGCAAACAGGACGAGAACGCTATTCGGGTCTCCCAAAGAGGAATCGAAAGAGCTATGCTGGGAGTATCACGTCTCACTCAAGTGAGAGAAGGAATCCGGAGTTCCAACCTCCATCGATGGTCAAGAATCAGGGACGCTGTCTCGTTTGCCAAGGCGTCAAAAATCAGATGGGCCGGACACGTAATGCGATTCAGAGACGACCGCTGGACTAGAGCTGTTACCGACTGGATTCCACGGGATGTCAAAAGACCACGTGGCCGCCCACCCACGAGATGGTCAGACTTCTTCGTCAAGACCCTGAATGAATTGTTTGAGGCTCTTCCTGTTCCTGCAGTGAGCAGATATCACTGGGCTACACTAGCACGCGACAGGGATGAATGGAGACGTGACTGGCGCCCGCTCGAGCAAATCGAAGATCAACGGGAAGACAAGTGACAAGTGGCAAGTGACCAGGAATGATTCTGGAGCCTAGAGCCAGGAGTAATCCCTGAGTACCACTGGTGTGGCCGCAAACCAAAAACCAACCAACCAAACAAACAAAAAAAATACAAGAGGGAAAATACTCCTGGAGTAGTTTCTGGAGCTGAGGTGAATCATGGAACTTCTCTGCCCCTGCACGAAAGGTCGAATGAGTACTCGGCAGAGTGAGCTGGGGACAAATCAAACAGCTGGGGATGGCCAATGGACCCAATGTCACTCGCTGCTTTGGAGATGTGGCAAATAGATGCAGTGACTTTTTTTCCCCCGTTCTCTCCACGCGCCTGTTCCAGTCTCTCTGAGCTCCCCATTTCTCCTCTCTCCTCTCTCTCCCTCCACACTCTTCCTCTCTAGCTCCTCATTCCTCCATCCCAGCTCTCTGGATTCTCTCCTGCTTCACTAGTCTCTCCCCCCTCCCCCACTTGTCTCTCTGGGTCCTACTCCTACCCAGCACAATCAACATCAGAAAGCCCTTCCTGAGGGCCCACCAGGTTCAAAGGAAACACCCCCTAGAGGCATCCCCCTCCTCCTAACATCTTAATTAACAACTCAATATTAGTTATTCTTGTATGGACACAGTAAGAGATACATTGAGGCTTGTAGGGCAGCTCTCCTGGAAACGGCTTGCCACAGACTCAGACTACAGTGCTCAGGCCAGATTAATCATTCCTCACCCTAGCAGGGTCCGGATCTAGTTGTTACTTTTTGGATCATGACAGCCTTTGTCCATGACCAAGCTCTTAACATATAGTTAAGCATTAGGCACTTTGGCCAGGCCCATCTCGATGCCAGGGTAGCACACAACTCACCTCTTGCCCTGGGTCCGTCCCGTCCCTCGTCGGGACCCTGCTTTTGGGGGTGCTAGGAAGTAAGGGCAGCTGAGGCTTAGGTCGAGAGAACAGATGCCCAGGAGGAAACTATCATGTAGAGTCAAATGACTCCCAGGTTACAAAAGCATAAAATTTGCTAAGTCTTCCTGTGCCCATACAAAAGGACATGGCTCTGAATAAACTATGCAAAGGACTCAAGGAGGAGAGAAAAACAATATTTACAAGTCAACAGAACACTAAGGAAGAAGCTACAAATAAGCACAGAGGAATGGGAGCACTGTAACGGGAGTAACCCAAATAAACCTAAACTCCCCGAGGCTATGTGATCCTAAACTCAAAAGACACCATTTCTCTCAATATTGTCTAGGATAGTACTTCTGTTCCTCAGCATGGTACCAAGCAGACAGAGACCCCCCCCCCCAGCAAAACCTTCAAGGTTCGAATGACCCATATAAATAAATAAGTCTCACGAATCTCCTTACTAAACTGCGGGTCAATGTCCAGGAGGGAAAACAGATGACCACCACGTTTTGGCCAACACCACGGACAGCCTTGCAGAGAACAGCAGAATGGGGTGGCTGGACCCATCTCAGAGACATCGGCCCAACACTGGGCAAGATTGGCAAAGCTACACAAATGTGCCAAAACCCTTTTTGTAATGCTTGTGTTCGGATGGAAATGGAAAACATCCGGCATCCCACAGGAATTTGCAAACATTGCCTTGCGTGTGAAAGAGATGTCAGTTTGAGCTAAGTTCTTGAGGAAAATGTTTTCTTTCTTTTTTTTTTTTTTTTTTTTTTGCTTTTTGGGTCACACCTGGCAATGCACAGGGGTTACCTCCTAGCTCTGCACTCAGGAATGACTCCTGGCGGTGCTCAGGGGACCCTATGGGATGCTGGGAATCAAACCCGGGGGTCAGCCACGTGCAAGGCAAACGCCCTCCCCGCTGTGCTATCGCCCCAGCCCCTAGGAAGATGTTTTCTGTCTCTTTTCACGTGCAAGGGGGGAGAGGGTGGTCTCCACCCGCTCTCAAAGAGAGAGGAAGACAGACAGTGTAATTCCCAAATGAGTCTCCTTCAACAGACAAGCCCTAAAGCCTTTTTTTTTTAAAAAATCTTCCTTCTACATGTGCCTTTCTGCATATTTAGAGAGGGTAATATGTCACCTGACCCTCGTGTTAAAAAAAAAAAAAGCAAAACTATAATTATTTGAACTTTTTTGATCATTGGGGTTATCAAGGACGGAGTGCATTCCTCAGATAGGAAGTTTGAATCAATCCCATTGAAATAACTTCCTGGAGATAGGAGTATTCGGGGATTACAAAATGGTCTGTGAAATTAAAATCCGCATTGTAGGAAAGCGTACGGTCATCGTGTGCCTCCGAAGTCGCTCGGTTATATAATGCCAAGCAAGGCAAGGAAAAAGGTTTCCATTATTCTCAACAGTGGTCACTTACATAATGCCAACGGCACGGGCGTCCAGGTAAATGGGTCACGGAAAGATGTAATGACTGAAGTTAATAATACATATCATTAATAATGCATGCTGCAGGCTGGCCGCAAGGAGAGATCTAGGATGTCATCACCAGAAGGGGGAAAAAAAAATAATTCCAGAGCCCTGAAAAGCCGTGGCCAGTGGTCACGGAAGTTCTCTTCTTTAATATATAGAAAAATAAAATCATGTTGTACTCTCAGTGAAGACATGGGCTAGCTGTCCTGTGGGTCTATTCAGTTGGCCGAAAGGAAATAAACTGAATGCCCGGACGCTTTTCATTCCCCGTGGAAATAATCTCTGAACTACAACAACAACAACAAAAAGGAAGGGTCAGTGTTCATCAGACACTCCAAGACTTCTACTACGACTTATAGACACAGTCTTCGGTGCCTTCTGAAACTCTAAAGAAATCCACCCCTTTCACATAAAGCAACGCTAAGTGTGGGACAGAGAAGGGGGTGGGTAAAAGCTCTGAAATAAATGATTTTTTTTATATCTTGTTCATGATCTATTTAATAAGCAAATGTAGGGGCTGGAGCAATAGCACAGAGGGTAGGACGTTTGCCTTATATGCGGCCAACCCGGGTTTGATTCCCAGCATCCCATAGGGTCCCCCGAGCACGCCAGGAGTAACTCCTGAGTGCAGAGCCAGGAGTCATCCCCTGAGCATCACCAGGTGGGACCCAAAAATAAAATTAAAAAAAGAAACAAAAGACAGTGATGTCTTTAATGAGCACCCCTGTCTGTGTCAAGACTTACCACGAGAATTCACTTGGGAATGAAGAAATTAAAATAACATACTCCAGTCGGAACAGTACCTACATTCAGCCTATGTTTTGGTTCGTTGTTGGGTACATTCCCTACCCCCATCCCCCCCAAAAAAATTATATAAAAACGTATTTTTTTTTCTCAACTGTGTTCCGTTGGGTTGGATAGGGAAAGGAAGAAAACCAGACAGGGAGGTAGGTGGGTAATATCTGGGTGCCAAAGGTGAAAGGGGCCCCTGAAAGTTGGTAGGGACCCCACGACAGTTGCTCGTGCAAATTGCATCCAATTACATCCGGCTCGGACGCCCGCTTTGTGGGTTTTAAGTGTAGCCTAGCGGGAGGAGGACGCATGCCCTGGAGGAGGTAGAAGGTTCCTAGTTCCATCCCGGATAACCCAGAGGTTACGTGTCATTGTTTTAGAGAGAGTTGAGTGTTTGGACAGGCCTCTTAAGCTGGGACACCATTATCAGGGGCCATGGGGCATGGATGAGGCGAGATTTGCCGGTGTCTAGTCAGTTTCATCCTCAGCACTCACCAGATGGTCCCCGGAGCACTGCCAGGACTGATCTCTGAGCACAGAACCAGGAATACATCTCATAGTCCACAATAGTGGTGTACCAAGAGTAGCATGCTACATTTGATGGGGTGTGAAGTAGAATCCAACCCATCTCAGGGAGAGGAAAAAAAACACACATAGACATATATACACATATCACTGTATCACTGTCACCCCGTTGTTTGTCGATTGACCCGAGCGGGCACCAGTAACGTCTCTATTACACTCAGCCCTGAGATTTTTAGCAGCCTCTCCTTACTCGTCTTTTCCAACGATTGGAGGCTCTTTCAGGGTCAGGGGAATGAGATCTATCGTGACTGTGTTTGGCATATCGGATACGCCACGGGGAGCTTGCCAGGCTCTGCCGTGTGGGCGGGAGACTCTCGGTAGCTTGCCGGACTCTCCAAGAGGCATGCATATATCTTTTACTGTATTGGGGGGCATAAATACACCATGGGAACCTTGAAAGGCTCTCCCATGAAGGCAATAAACTCTTGGTAGCTTGTCAGGTTCTCCAAGAGGGTGTACAAGGCTATCACACACACACACACACACACACATACACACATATATATGTGTGTGTATAATATATATATATATACATATATTATGCAGAATATCCTGACCCTGAACCAGGCTGTCTTCCCCAGAATCCCCTCAGAGGGGGGCAGGTTAAGTTTCCCTCCCCACCCCAAGCAGAGCCCCGGGCAGCCAAAACCCTCCAGAACCCCACCACAGCCATGCTCAAGGTCACTCTCCACTCGTTCAGACGAGCCTCACACATGAAGGAACCAGCAGGGGGACCCAGGTGTGAGGAACCCGGGGCTGAGACCTCCAATCCTGCTCAGATCAGGACTGGGCTTCCTCCACCCAGATCCCCTGTTTTCCCGTAGCTTGGCAGCCACACCCACAAACTGCCCCCGGTGCCATGTAATCTCATCAATGGCCAAGATCCAGAGATATAAAACAAAGCTCCTGGAAGAGAGCAACGATGCAGAATCTCGCACGGCAGAGCCTGGCAACCTACCTGTGGAGTATTCGACATGCCAAAAACAGTAACCGTGATGGGCGTCATTCCTCTGACCCTGAATGCGACAGGGATGAGTGGAGATGTTACTGGCACCTGCTCGAGTAAATCGATGAGCAACGGGATGACAGTGATACAGTGATACATATATTATATATGTATAACATATATTCTATATATTTATATACATAGCTACCTAAATATATATATTATATGTTATACACATATATTACACATATAATTATACATATAGTATAATATATTATTGTGTATTATACACATATATGTGCAATATAACGTATATCATATGTCATATATACCATAAAATATCATACATATATAATATATATTGCACATACATGTATTATATATGTATGACATTTATATACATATATTATATGTGTATAATATTTATATACATACATACATAAACATATTTTTATATATTATACACATATATGTGCAACATAATGCATATCATATGTCATATATACCATAAGATATCATACATATATAATATATATTGCACATACATGTATTATATATGTATGACATTTATATACATATATTATATGTGTATAATATTTATATACATACATACATAAACATATTTTTATATATTATACACATATATGTGCAACATAATGCATATCATATGTCATATATACCATAAAATATCATACATAGATAATATATATTGCACATACATGTATTATATATGTATGATATTTATATACATATATTATATGTGTATAATATTTATATACATACACAAACATATTTTTATATATTATATATATATATATAAACACAAGGCTCAACCTGTAAGAACATGGTACTAATGTCTTATACAAGCGTTTGATGGCTCCAGGGTGAGATACAACAATCTTCACAAACTTTCCTCTAAGGAAAATTGTTTGAATCATTTCTTAGCGGGTTATTCCTAACCAGTAATATAAAATAAATGATTTCGGTCCTGCTTTGGGGGGCGGGGTTTGGAGGTCGGGGTGGAAACATCCCAAATACAGTGGTGGGCAGGTGTTATGGAGGTGGGATTCATGTTGGAATAGTAAATGCAACATATTGTCGTGAACAACTTTATAAAAATAGAATTAATTTAAAAAAAAAAGCAACAGGAGGAGCTGGAGTGATAGCACAGCAGGGAGGGCATTTGCCTTGCACGTGGCCGACCCGGGTTCGATTCCGGCATCCCATAGGGTCCCCTGAGCACCGCCAGGGGTCATTCCTGAGTGCAGAGCCAGGAGTGACCCCTGTGCATCGCCGGGTGTGACCCAAAAAGCAAGCAACAGGAGTAAGGTGTGAGCATTGCCAGGTGTGTCCCAAAACCCAAACGAAAAAGAATAAGGGAAGTGAGGAATTCACCTTCGTGAATTTTAATGGACAATAGACCCAAGGGCCAGGAGTTCGGGTCCACGGCTGGACGCCTGTCTCGGATCTGGGAGACACAGGGCAGCTGGGATACCAAAGGGACTGTTATGACCAAGACAGTTGGAACTGATCACTCTGGGTAAGCACTGCGTGCTGAAAATAGGTACAGGGACAAAATACAACCTCTCGGTATCTGTGTTGCAAACCGTCACGCCCAGATTGAGAGAGGGAGGGAGGGAGGGAGAGACAGAGACAGAGACACAGAGACAGAGAGAGAGGGAAAATGCCTTCCTTAGCGACAGCCTAGGGAATGGTCAGGGGGAAACTGGGGACATTGGTGGTGGGAAATGTACACCGGTGGAGGGACGGGTGTTGGAATGTGGCGTGACTGAAATCCAACCGTGAACAGCTGTGTCACTGGGTATCTCACGTGATTCCATAAAGATAAAGACATTTTCATAAAGAGTGAATTTAAAAAGAAAAGATCAGGCTTCCAGATGAGCCAGTGGCAACTGGCCCCAGGACATTGGAACGACTTGGATGTCGGGGGCTGGAGAGACAGGGCGGAGGATAAGACACTGGCCTTCCGCGTAGCTGACCTGCATTCAGGTGAGGCTGCCGGGAGGGACGGCTGAGCTCAGAGCCAGGAGTAAGCCCTGAGCGGAACACAGTGTGGTCCAAAAAACCGAATACGTAATGGCTTTTGTTAATGCTCTGGGTTATCTTGATTCGAAAGAGTTGGAATGCTTGCATCCCTCTAACCTGTCTGGTGTCATGCACACATACACAACACACACCAACACCAACACACACACACCAACACACACCAAAACCAACACACACCAACACACACACCAACACACACACCAACACCAACACACACACAGCAACACACAGCAACACACACACCAACATACACACCAACACCAACACACACCAACACACACACACACCAACACACACACACACCAAAACACACCGACACACACACCAACACCAACACACACCAACACCAGCACACACACCGACACACACACCAACACCAACACACACCAACACCAACACACACCAACACCAACACACACCAAAACAGACCAACACCAACACACACACCAACACCCACCAACACCAACACACACCAACACACACACTAACACAAACACCAACACCAACACACACACCAACACACACACCAACACACACCAAAACCAACACACACCAACACCAACACACACCAACACACACACCAAAACACACACTAACACACACCAACACCAACACACACCAACACCAGCACACACACCGACACACACACCAACACCAACACACACCAACACCAACACACACCAACACACACACCAACACCAACACACACTAACACAAACACCGACACCAACACACACCAACACACACCAACACCCTCACACGAACACACACCAACACCAATACACACCAATACCAACACACACCAACACACACCAACACCAATAAACACACCAATACACACCAACACCAACACACACCAACACACACCAACACCAACACACACCAACACACACCAACACCAATACACACCAATACACACCAACACACCAACACCAACACACACCAACACACCAACACCAACACACACACATACACACACACCCCTGAAATAACAAAGCTTACTGAAGTCCAGTAAAACAGGTGGAAATCTGGGGGTACGGCTGGAGGGAGGGGGACGTTGGTGATGGGATTGGGGTTGGAATGTTGTTTGCCGCAACCGACTTTATTACCAGCAGCTTTATAAATCAGGGTGTGTCATTAAACATTCCTGGAAAAAAGAAGACACAAAGGCACCTTGATTGACAACGCTACTCATGGTTGAGTCGTAGGCAAACTCTATCCCTGATGAGTGCTCATGTGACTCTGAACTTCACTCTTAACTCCGTTTTTGTTCTATATCATCACCATCATCATCATCATCATCATCATGCCGCTGATCGGAGAATTTCTCGAGCGGTCTCAGTAACGTCTCCATTCGTCCCAGCCCTGAGATTTTATCAGCCTCTCTCGACTCGTCCTTCCCAACGGTGCCGCATTGGAGGCTCTTTCCGGGTCAGAGGAATGAGACCCAGCATTGTTACTGGTTTTGGCATATGAATACGCCAAGGGGAGCTTGCCAGGCTCTCCCATGGGGGCAGGAAACTCTCGGTAGCTTGCCAGGCTCTCCCAGAGGGAGAACTAGGCTATAAGATGTCGCTTCCGGAAGCTTGGTTTTATAGTCTCTGGATGTTGGCCGTTGGTGGGATTACACAGCGCCGGGGGCAGTCCCTGGTTGTGACCGCCTAGCTACTGGGAAATGGGGGATCTGGGTGGAGGAGGCCCAGTCCAGATCCGAGCAGGCTTGGAGGTCTCAGCCCCGGGTCCTGCACACCTGGGTTCCTCTGCCGGTTCCTTCATGCGTGAGGCTTATCCAATCATGTGGAGAGGGGCCTTGAGCATGGCTGTGGTTAGGTTCCGGTGGTCTTCGGCCACCGGGAGCTCTGCTTGGGGAGGGAAGAGAAGTTGGAGCCCATCCTCTCTGAGGGGCCCCGGGGAAGACAGCCAGGCATGCAGGGAAGAGACTGTCTGTATCAATATTCTGAAAATGGGGGCTGGAGCGATATCGGGTAGGGCGTTTGCCTTGAACAAAGTTAATCCGGGTTCAATTCCCAGAATCCCATATGGTCCCCCGAGCACCGCCAGGAGTAATTCCTGAGTGAATGAGCCAGGGGTAACCCCTGAGCATCACCAGGTGTGACCCAAAATGAAAAAAAAAATGCTGAAAACGTCTGCCTTCATTTGCAATTGCTTCCAAGAAACTTTTTTTTAATTATTATTATTATTTTTTTTTTGCTTTTTGGGTCACACCTGGTGATGCACAGGGGTTACTCCTGGCTCTGCACTCAGGAATTACCCCTGGTGGTGCTCAGGGGACCATATGGGATGCTGGGATTCGAACCCAGGTTGGCCCCGTGCAAGGCAAACGCCCTCCCCACTGTGCTATCGCTCCAGCCCCTAATTTTTTTTCTTATTGAATCACCATGTGGAAAGTTACAAAGTTCTCAGGTTTATGTCTCAGTTATACAATATTTAAACACCTGACCCTTCACCAGTGCCCATATTCCGCCACCAAAAACCCCAGTATACCCCCCGCCCCCGCCCCCTCCCCCAACTGCGTAACTGATGAATTTCATTTCATTTTCTCTTTACCTTGATTACATTCCATACTTCAACACAAAACTCACTATTGTTGTTGGAGTTTCCCCCCAAGAAAGACAGCCCTACTGCCAAGGAAGCATTTGATAATAGTTTTCCATTGCTTAGAATGAAGAAATATGTAGCCCCACTGCTCCAAGTACATAACTCTTTTTTTTTCCTTTTCCCTTTTACTTTTTTTTTTCCCTTCTCCTCCGCCCTCCTGCGCCTCGTAGTATAGTGGACGCCACGAAAATGGGAAAATGGGAAACAACCGGGGAAGAGGAATATTTTCTCTTTCTCAGCCGGCATGGGGCTATTGCTTAGTTCACAGTCTAGAGGAATAGCTGCTACTTTGATTACCTTCAATATTTCCACACAAAAAAAACTCAGTTATTGTTTGGAGTTTCCACCCAAAGTCAGACCTGCTAAAAAAGGAACCATTTCACATTGCTGACAATTAAGAGATGTTAAGTCGCGCGGCCGCTGGCAGCGTGGTTTTGGATTTCTGTATAAAGTCCAGGGGAAATTCTGCCAGAAATTGCATAGCCCAGCTCACAGTCCCAGTGCATTGCTGTAAGAAGCTGCTCTGGGTGCCAAAATGGGTCAGGCCTCTGGAATCAAAGTCTTTAGGCGCTGAGGGCCCCCCAAGAAACTTTTGATGTCTTTAATTTCCTGTTTTACCCACTGAATGTTCAATGATAAATTTTTTGCTTTCTAAAAAAGAGGGAAAAAAACAGATTGGGGAAAATACTAGATTTTCTAAATGATGGTGATTTGGCTCCTTAATATTTGATACAAGGTTCTTTTCATTTTGCACTTCCACTATGGGGCAAATCTCTTGTATGTCTCTCTGTGAGTAACCCCAGAAAAATTACCATATTATCTAGGAGGTTGTGAGAACAGGCAAAGCCCTTAGATCTTTTCAAGAGAGGGAAAAAAAAGAGAGGAAAAACTAGATTCCTGGCATCATTTAGAAAAAAGAAAGCCAGCAAAAGGATTTTTAATTACTGGCCAATTATATATGCGTTAGCTCAATGGACAGAGGAATGAAACTTTCCAATGCCTCTTGATTTGTTCCGTTTTACTGAAATCTAGTCTTGAACAAAAGACTGAGTTTTGGATTCAGAGAGCGAGATTCAAAATCTTTCGGTGTTAGCACTGGGAAGTCACACATGGATAGTGTCTGGTTATCTGTGACATCTTTTGCCTAAAGGAGGTTTATTGTTGTTGTTGATTATTTTTGTTTCTAATCCAAGCCATTTGGTGGGGAAGCACTCGTAAACCCGTCTCCCGCTCACTTGATTCTGCCTTTAAATAGTGAGTGGCATTTAACGGTTTCCGAAATCACACTGTCAGCACCGTCGTCTCTTGGGATATTACTTCCAGCCGTAAAATTTATTGTGGAACACCTATTAACGCTTTGGGAAATTTCTGCTTCCGATGATACTTCTTTGCACATCCAAACTCATTCTCGAGAAACAAACCGAAAAATAAAAAATAAAAAAAGAAAGAACCATAAATTCTTCAAGGGAAACTTCTTTCTTTCTTTCTTTCTTTCTTCCTTCCTTTCTTTCTTTCTTTCTTTCTTCCTTTCTTTCTTTCTTTCTTTCTTTCTTTCTTTCTTTCTTTCTTTCTTTCTTTCTTTCTTTCTTTTCTTTCCTCCTTCCTTTCTTTCTTTCTTTCTTTCTTTCTTTCTTTCTTTCTTTCTTTCTTTCTTTCTTTCTTTCTTTCTTTCTTTTTTTGCTTTTTGGGTCACACCCAGCAATGCACAGGGGTTTCTCCTGGCTCTTCACTCAGGAATTACTACTGGCAGTGCTCAGGGGACCATATGGGATGCTAGGATTCAAACCTGGGTTGGCCGCATGCAAGGCAAACGCCCTACCCGCTGTGCTATCGCTCCAGCCCTTTTTTTACATCTTTTACCTATGGCATATTGTTTCATTTCTGTTGGGAAACGTTTTGCAGTATTTTAATACTCTCTGGTTTAAATTTGGATTCCAAGTTGTGTAAAATTGCTTAGGAATGGAAGAATAAAAAAAAATCAAGAAGAGATGAGAAGAACAGACACTTTCTTAGAAAAGATGTGCAGATGCCCACTAGGTATATGAAAAGTACTTTCTATCTGGGCTGGATGGATAGCACAGTGGGGAGGGCATTTGCCTTGCACACGGCAGGCCCGGGTTCGATTCCCAGCATCTCTAGGGTCCCCTGAGCACCGCCAGGAGTCACTCCTGAGTGTAGAGCCAGGAGTATCCCCTGAGTATCGCTGGGTGTGACCCAAAAAGCAAAAAGAAAAAAAAAGAAGGAAGAAAGAGGAAAGAAGGAAGGAAGGAAGGAAGGAAGGAAGGAAGGAAGGAAGGAAGAAAGAAAGAAAGAAAGAAAGAAAGAAAGAAAGAAAGAAAGAAAGAAAGAAAGAAAGAAAGAAAGAAAGAAAGAAGAAGAAGAAAGAAAGAAAGAAAGAAAGAAAGAAAGAAAGAAAGAAAGAAAGAAAGAAAGAAAGAAAGAAAGAAAGAAAGAAAGAGAAAAGTACTACGACATGTCCTCAGGAAAATGACATCAAAGCAACAATGAGCTATTGTCTCACATCTGTGAAATAGACAAACACATGAAAAAACAAAAATAATCAGTGCTGGCATGGATGTGAGCAAAAGGGACTTCAATCACTGCTGCTTGGAATGTTCATTGCTTCAGCCTTTTTGGAAAACAACTTCTCAGAAACTAGGAATTGAGCTTCCACATGACCCATCTATTTCACTTCTCAGAATCTACCATGAAGACCTAAAAAGGCTGAATGAAAATCCTTTTTAAAGGGGCCGGACTAATAGCACAGCGGGTAGGGCATTTGCCTTACACGTGGCTGACCCAGGTTTAATCCCCAGCATCCCATAGGGTCTCCTGAGCACCGCCAGGAGTAATTCCTGAGTGAGAGCCAGGAGTGACCCCTGAGCATCGCCGGGTGTAAAAAAAAGCAAAAAAAAAAAAACCCAAATAGTTTTTAAGTTAAATTTTAAAAAGTGTTTTCCACTTATTTTTTAATTTTACTTTTGTAAAAAAATTAATTTAATTACCATAAGACATACCGTTACAAAGTTGTTCATAGCTGGGTTACAATCACACAATATTTCAACACCATCCCTTCACCAGTGCATATTTCCCACAACCAATAACCACAGTCTCCCTCCTGTTCCTCCCTCCAGTCCCCCCACCCACCCCCTGGCCTGTGTCTATGACAATAGCCAGAGTCTGAAAACAACCTGAGTGCCCATGAACGGACAACTAGATAAACTATGGTACATCTACACAATGGAATACAATGCAGCCACCAGGAAAAATAAAGTCACAAAAGTTGCTGATAAATGGATGGACATGGAGAGTATCATGGTGGGTACAGTGAGTCAGAAGGAGAGGGACAGATATAGAATGACAGCATTCTCCTTTTCTTTAAGGAAAAAAATAGTGCGAGCCTAATATCCCAGAAATGGAAATGATCGCTCTTCATACAAACTGAGTGCTGAAAGGAGGTAAAGGAACGAGCGTGATAAACTCTCGGTGTCTGTATTGCAAAGCATAATACCCCAAAGGAGAGAGAGAAAGAAGGGAAGCTTGCCACAAAGACAGGCTGTGGGGGAGTGGGGAGAACACGGGGGGCTTGCCAGGCTCTCCCATGTGGGCAGGAAACTCTCGGTAGCTTGCCAGGTTCTCCGAGAGGGAGAACTAGGCTATAAGAGGTCACTTCTGGGATTACACGGCACCAGGGGCAGTCCCTGGGTGTGGCCGCCTAGCTACTGGAAAATGGGGGATCTGGGGGGAGGAGGCCCAGTCCCGATCCAAGCAGGCTTGGAGATCTCAGCCCCAGATCTCACACACCTGGGTTCCTCTGCTGGTCCCTTCATGTCTGCATTGCTCTGTTCCGGGAGCTTGTTTTTCATAATTTCTGAATGTTGGCCATTGATGGGATTACACGGAGCCAGCAGCAGCTTCTGGGTGTGACCGCCTAGCTACGGGGAAATGGGAGACCCCACCCTTCATGACTCCTATAGAATTATGCTGTGAGGGGTTAGAGGGGTCTAGAAAATCAACAGCTAGATGTTGAAGACCAGTAGGCTGAGAACTGAAACTTTGGGACCTGGGGGCTTTGAGGCGTTTGGGGACTAGAAGCAGAGCTAGATGACGGCAGCAAGGACTGGAAGTGAATGACTATGAGACAGGGAAGGAGGTAATAAAGGAGAGGATTTGAGGTCTAGAGGAGACTACGATGATAGAACTATGATGAGTGCCTCCATGGGCCAGGAAATACGGTTTTCTTTTTAATTTTCTCCTCCAGGGCTTATATATATCTAAATACATATTTTATATAAAAAATATAAATATATAAATATAAATATATTTCTTTTATTTTTATTCCTTTATATTTTAATATAAACATATATTAAAATAGATATAAATATAAATACTTTTTTCTTTTTGGATCACACCCAGTGATGAACAGGGGTTACTGCTGCCTCTGAACTCAGGGATTACCCCTGGCAAAGCTCGGGGGGACCCTATGGGATGCTGGGAATCAAATCTGGGCTGGCCTCGTGCAAGGCAAACGCCCCCCTCACTGTGCTATACTGTACTCCAGCCGCCAATATATGTATTTTTAAAGTGTGGTGTGACCTATCTGATTTCTCTTTCAGATTTTGACAACTTGAAAGCCCAGTCAGCAACTGTCCTGATTCCCGTGAGTAGGAGGCCAGCGAGAGGCTTTCTCTCCCTCCACCGGACCGATATCACGGTGGTAATTATCCTCTCTGTGTTTTAGATGCCAGGCTGGCCGATGCGCTTATGTAAATGAGAATCGCCATTATCTTCTGCGTGCATTAGATGATTTACGTTTCTGCGAGTAGGTGAAAATTATGTAGCAATCAATCACCCAGAGAGGAACGTTTCTATTGATAATTCCATTTGCCACCCCTCTCTGTTTTGTTGGAGCAAGAAGTATGAAATAAATAGGTGTATTGCACCTGACATGGGTGGGAGGGACCTTGGGCACAGGGCAGGGATGGGGACACCTGTCATGGGTCATAGGTCACTGGACACCTGAAATTTGATGAACAACTTTTATAAATCGCGGTGTCTTCATCAAAATTAAATTCTTAGAAAATTGACTGTGAGGACTGGAGCGATAGCACAGCGGGGAGGGCATTTGCCTTGCATGCAGCCAACCCGGGTTCGATTCCTCTGTCCCTCTCAGAGAGCCCGGCAAGCTCCCGAGAGTCTCCCGCCTGCACAGCAGAGCCTGGCAAGCTCCTTGTGGCGTATTCAAGATGCCAAAAACAGTCACAACAAGTCTCACCGTGGAGACGTGACTGGTGCCCGCTCGAGCCAATCGATGACCAATGGGATGGCAGTGACAGTGACAGTCCTACAGTTATTACTAGAAAGGGAGAGTCAAAACACTGGGCCAGCAGCACAAAGAAGACTATTGATATTTCAGTGGTAAGGCGAGTTCAATATATTACACATTGATTTTCAAGGATCCGTGTCTCCATGGCATTGCAACTTTGAAAAAAAGTGACGTAGATACTGGGGACATGGGTGGTGGAGAATGTGCACTGGTGGAGGGACGGGTGTCCGATCATTGCATGACTGAAACTCAACCATGAAAGCTTTGGAACTGGAGCTCACGGTGATTCAATAACAAAAAAAAAAGAGAGAGAGAGAGAGAGAGAAGAGAAGAAAAAAGTCATGTTACCAAGAACCAGATTTAAAATATAAATTGAAAACACTGAACGTTTCCAAGCAAACAACACACTCTTTGGATCTCATGGGACTGCTCCTTGGCTCCGCCAATTTAAATTTTTATCCGCTCCGTGCCAAATTAGCCAGCAAGAACATGTGGGGGTCACAAAGCTTATTTCAAGTGCCGCGTCACCTCTGAACCCGGAATTAAACATGCAAATGCTAATGATTTCTGTTCCACACATCAGACGCGTCTAAGAATTCCAGCGGAGCGTGTGTGGCAGCTGTTTGCTCTCGCTGACCACGAGAACTGTGTCAGTGTTCATCAATGTGCAAATCAGTCATGGGAGACCACGCACGCACACTCTTCGGAGATCCTGTAAGTGCGAGAACACGTTGATGGGATTCCATCTGAAGGGGAAGGGAAGGAAGGTCACCTCGCTGGGGTTCTTGGTGGTGGAAGAGCTGCATTGGTGAGGGGTTGGGTGATTGCCTCTGTGGCGGAATATCATGGGTTGGAACATCAAGCTAGTTCATAAAAGGGGCTGAACAGGCTGCTCTGGGGGCACAACACAACACCGGAGACAGTTTGTGATCCTCCACACAGTATTTTTTTCGCGTGCATATCTTAAATGCCTCAGACTGTCTAACCAAACCTTGCTGCAACATATGTTGCAACACCTGAGAATTTACAAGGAAGAAATGAATGACGCAGGCCACTGATGCATGGAATGTGCACGGTCCTGACTTTCCCGGGGGGGGGGGGGTCTTCAAATCACAGTCCCGTGCAGAACGCAGACAAGCAGAGATCAGGAGGAGACAGCGGTACAGTCTACATTCCCAGCCAAGGTACAAGCTCCCGTTGCTCTTCGTGCAAGACCTATTCTCAGGGCACAAAGCATCCCAGCCCCGGGCGAGTTCTGGCGCTAACACACACGGTGTGTCACAACCAAGAGGTGAGTGCGGGAAGGGACAGGCTGACATCCATAGGTCCGGAGCCATCGAGAAAATAAATAAATAAATAAACAAACAAACAAATAAATAAATAAATAACATCTATGTTACTGGAAGGGGGTTGCCATCTGGCGTCTGTTTGTCTTAGATGGTCTCCATAAAGCTCAGAAGAGGTTTGACCTCCAACACCGCTGGGTCCCCCAAACACCATGGGCTAGGGAGCCCCAAACACACAGGCCTGCAACAACAGTCAGCTCCTGCCAGAGGTGGTCCCAAACACAACACAAAACAAAAAGATCACTTCGGAAATGACTAGAATTGGGGCTGGAGCAATAGCACAGCGGGTAGGGCGTTTGCCTTGCATGCAGCCGATCCGGGTTCAATTCCCAGCATCCCATAGGGTCCCCCGAGCACCGCCAGGGGTTATTCCTGAGTGCAGAGCCAGGAGTAGCCCTTGTGCATCGCCAGGCATGATGAAGAAAGAAAGAAAGAAAGAAAGAAAGAAAGAAAGAAAGAAAGAAAGAAAGAAAGAAAGAAAGAAAGAAAGAAAGAAAGAAAGAAAGAAAGAAAGAAAGAAAGAAAGAAAGAAAGAAAGAAAGAAAGAAAGAAAGAAGAAAGAAACAAAGGAAGGAAGGAAGGAAGGAAGGAAGGAAGGAAGGAAGGAAGGAAGGAAGGAAGGAAGGAAGGAAGGAAGGAAGGAAAGAAGGAAGGAAAGAAGGAAGGAAAGAAGGAAGGAAGATGAAAGAAAGAAAGAAAGAAAGAAAGAAAGAAAGAAAGAAGAAAGAAAGAAAGAAAGAAAGAAAGAAAGAAAGAAAGAAAGAAAGAAAGAAAGAAAGAAAGAAAGAAAGAAGAAAGAAAGAAGAAAGAAACAAAGGAAGGAAGGAAGGAAGGAAGGAAGGAAGGAAGGAAGGAAGGAAGGAAGGAAGGAAAGAAGGAAGGAAGATGAAAGAAAGAAAGAAAGAAAGAAAGAAAGAAAGAAAGAAAGAAAGAAAGAAAGAAAGAAAGAAAGAAAGAAAGAAGAAAGAAACAAAGGAAGGAAGGAAAGAAGGAAAGAAGGAAGGAAGATGAAAGAAAGAAAGAAAGAAAGAAAGAAAGAAAGAAAGAAAGAAAGAAAGAAAGAAAGAAAGAAAGAAAGAAAGAAAGAAAGAAAGAAGAAAGAAACAAAGGAAGGAAGGAAGGAAGGAAGGAAAGAAGGAAGGAAGATGAAAGAAAGAAAGAAAGAA
Source organism: Sorex araneus (assembly GCF_027595985.1). Taxonomy (NCBI): domain Eukaryota; kingdom Metazoa; phylum Chordata; class Mammalia; order Eulipotyphla; family Soricidae; genus Sorex; species Sorex araneus. Next base: position 303,434 of record NW_026570961.1, read on the forward strand.
AGAAAGAAAGAAAGAAAGAAAGAAAGAAAGAAAGAAAGAAACAAAGGAAGGAAGGAAGGAAGGAAGGAAAGAAGGAAGGAAGATGAAAGAAAGAAAGACAGAGAGAGAAAGAAAGAAAGAAAGAAGAAAGAAACAAAGGAAGGAAGGAAAGAAGGAAGGAAGATGAAAGAAAGAAAGACAGAGAGAGAAAGAAAGAAAGAAAGAAAGAAAGAAAGAAAGAAAGAAAGAAAGAAAGAAAGAAAGAAAGAAGGAAAGAAAGAAAGAAAGAAGGAAAGAAAGAAAGAAAGAAAGAAAGAAAGAAAGAAAGAAAGAAAGAAAGAAAGAAAGAAAGAAAGAAAGAAAGAAAGAAAGAAAGAAAGAAAGAAAGAAAGAAAGAAGTGACTAGAATAAGAATGAGACCAATGAATCCAGGTCCGACTCCAAAGCCATTTACCAAAATATAAACCGATCGCCAAGGGAAATCACGCAGAAATAGACTCACAGAAGCGAGTGGAAGGCTTCGTGTATTTGAAACGAACGTGCTCACAGGACCAAAATAGGAATTATTTTTTTGCATCAAAGAGAACTGAAAACATTTACAGAATATAAATACCGGAATACAGAATATAAGGACGAAGACGGCGAGCAATGCATTATCTAGGAGCATTTTGTGAGGAAAACACTATTGTGTCGGAAATGTGTGAGGAATGGCTTTGAGGTTATTTTATATATTTTCTAATTTATTTTTTTTACAGTTTCGTAGAGACTTGTTTTGTGGTTACACTTGATTGACTCCAGCTGTGGTCAATGAACTCCACGCACATAATCGGAAACAGATGGAATTCATTTGCCTCATTAGTCCCATAACCAGAATAACTGGAGGAATGAAACCCTTAAATTCAACATCTATTTTTTTTTTTGCTTTTTGGGTCCCACCCGGCGATGCTCAGGGGTTACTCCTGGCTCAGGCACTCAGGAATGACTCCTGGCGGTGCTCGGGGGACCACATGAGATGCTGGGAATCAAACCCGGGTCGGCTGCGTGCAAGGCAAACGCCCTCCCTGCTGTGCTACCGCTCCAGCCCCTAAATTCAACATCTCTTCTACGTAAACACAGCCCCTGCTGACTTTAGCTCCTAACCTGGGTTCTTTCCCGTGAACCTTTGGAGCCGGTGACTTTGGCAAACATCCGGAGATGAATATTCAGTTTTCACAGTGGAATCAAGCAACTGGGTTCAGCCGTGGGCTGGAAGACCTGGACCTTGTAGAGCAAGAGGTTGGAAGCTACCAGTTGGTCACTGGAAATCTCAGCGTTGGAGTTTTCCTGTCTGGAATGTCAGAACGTGTCTGGGGCAAGTTCCCGAGTGCCCCCCAAACCATCCAGAAGCCTGGCCATTGCTCTACCTCTCTGTCCTGCAGTGCATAAGTGCCCTGATGTGACCACAAGTGGGTTCCTCAACAGCCTCTCTGTTTTGTACAACATCCCATAATCTCACGCCTAGCTAGGCTTGTATGGAAACATTGTTTCTCTGTGACTGTTACTGTAACTGACTCTGCTTCCGGTCCTGTAACTGACTTTGATACTGTTTCCGTGGACTGAGTTAATTTGCATATTCTGCCTTTGTGGCTGAATATCATTGGTTAGAACATCAACCTAGTTCATAAAAGGGGCTGAACAGGCTGCTCTCCGGGCAGGCCACAGCACAAAAAAATCTCCGGAGACAGTCATGTGATCCTCCCAGAAAACGTATATTTCTTTCGCGTGCATGTCTTAAATGCCTCCGACTGTCTAACCAAACCTTGCTGCAACATTGTTGCCACACTCTCTGCCCAGAGACTGGGATCATTGGTGGTGGAGAATGGGCACTGGTGGAGGGATGGGTACTCGATCATTGTATAACTGAAATGCAAGCACAGAGGTTTGTAAGTCTACACCTGTACCACATGGTGTTTCACTAATAAAAAAAAATTTTTTTTAAATTGAAAGAGCAGGGGCTGGAGCAATAGCACAGCGGGGAGGGCGTTTGCCTTGCACGCGGCCGACCCACGTTCGATTCCCAGCATCCCATATGGTCCCCTGAGCACCGCCGGGAGTAATTCCTGAGTGTAAAGCCAGGAGTAACCCCTGTGCATCGCCGGGTGTGACCCAAAAAGCAAAAACAAAAAAAATAGAAAGAGCATCAGGACTGGAGAGAGAGGTCTCAGGTAGGGCAGGTACTATGCATGCAGCCCACCTGGGTTTGAGGTCTTAGGACCCCAGAGGCTTCCCCAAGCACCGCTAAGAGTGGTTCCTGAGTGCAGAGTCAGAGGGAAGCATTGAGGGGTTGGAGCGATAGCACAGCAGGGAGGGTGTTTGCCTTGCACGTAGCCGACACGGGTTCGATTCCCAGCATCCCATAGGGTCCCCTGAGCACCGCCAGGAGTCATTCCTGAGTGCAGAGCCAGGAGGGACCCCTGAGCATCACCGGGTGTGACCCAAAAAGCCAAAAAAAAAAAAAAAGAGTAAGCATGGAGTACTGCAGGGTGTGGCCCCAGTGAAGTCGCAACAACCTCACACTCTCACCCAAACTTCAGAGTTCTCCGTCCGGCCTCCGCTGACATGTAACAGGTGTGCGGACCTTTTAACCCACACGGCCCATCCCGTTCTCCTCATCCAGGACCTTCTCTCTGTCCTCACAAAGGTCCCGACCTGCTAATGAATTCCGCCTGTCTCTAGGTTGGCTCTGTCCCTGCTGGGAAGCATTTACTAGACAGGCCTCTCCGGTCCTGCACGGATTGGGCCAATTCGGGCGCCAAGTACACAGCCCAGAAAGCAATTTAATGCCGTCACCCAAAGCTGTATAATTTCAAATGTCTTGATGGGAAATTGCTGCTGTTTCTTCCCCCCACCTCCCCCACTGCCACATTTCTATTCTTTTTTTTTTCTTTTTGCTTTTTGGGTCACACCCGGCGATGCACAAGGGTTCCTCCTGGCTCTGCACTCAGGAATCACCCCTGGTGGTGCTCCAGGGACCCTATGGGATGCTGGGAATCGAACCCGGGTCGGCCGCGTGCAAGGCAAACGCCCTCCCCGCTGTGCTATTGCTCCAGCCCCCACATTTCTATTCTTTATCTTCTCAGCGGAACGGCAAGAACATCGAAGAGTGTCCCCAAAGCTGCCACGACAGCTGGCACATAAAAAAAAAAAAAAGATCACTAAATAAATATTCCTGAAGCGGACTGATTTGAAGTGAGAACTTTCCTCCAAATCCTTTGCTATCCTCAGCTGTAAAAACAAGAGCCCCGTCATAAAGAAGCATGCGTGTCAATATCGCCGGGCTCCGGCTGGAATTGTGTTTGTAGGGTCCTGTAATACATTTCACAGGAAGTCAGGATTTCAAAGAAAACCCCCAGTTAAGGGTGCAGTGGAAGGGCTAGAGATAAAATGCAGCAGGGAGGGCGTTTGCCTGGCACGCAGCCGACTAGGGTTTGATCCTCAGCATCCCATAGGGTCCCCAGAGCACCAAGACGAGTCATTCCTGAGTGCATGAGCCAGGAGTAACCCCTGTGCATCGCCGGGTGTGACCATCCACCCCCCCAAAAAAAAAGAGGTAATACCTGAGTTTCAAAGCCACTAATAAGTCTTAAACACTGCCAGTAATGTGCTCCCACCCCTAACATAAAAGCAATGAATATTAGAAGTTGGAACTGCAGAGAATTTTTTTAAAAATCATTTTTAAGAAAAGATGTGTTTTTTAGAACTGGGGAGAAGTGTCAGTTGCTGTAGACGCCTTTCCCATCAGGTGGAAAAATTTGATCACCATTTTCCAGCACCTACTTTTAAAAGAAGGGGATTAAGAATTCTCTGAACTGGGCCTCATGCTATATGGGAATGGACTGGAGCGATAGCACAGCGGGGAGGGCATTTGCCTGGCATAGCGGCCGACCCGGGTTCGAGTCCTCCATCCCTCTTGGAGAGCCCAGCAAACTAACAAGGGTATCCCGCCCACACAACAGAGCCTGGCAAGCTCCCCGTGGCATATTCGAGATGCCAAACACAGTCACAACAAGTCTCACCATGGAGACGTGACTGGTGCCCGCTCGAGCCCATCGATGAGCAACGGGACGACAGTGATACAGGGCTACAGTGCTATGCGGATAATGCCAGTTTGAGAAGCAGGTCATTCCCGCCAGTGAGAGTGGCTTGTGAAATTCTGTTTTGGAGGGGGCTGTTGTTGTGAGATTGTTTGGTGGTGGGGGGGGCAGTTTTCAGGGGTCCCTGAATGCCTCCAGGAGTACAGAGCCAACCGGTAAACTCCTAAGAATTCTCCTCTGGGGGCTGGGGCGAGAGCACAGTGGGGAGGGCGTTTGCCTTGCACGTGGTCGACCTGGGTTCGATTCCCAGCATCCCATAGGGTCCCCCGAGCACCGCCAGGAGTCATTCCTGAGTGCAGAGCCAGGAAGAAACCCTGAGTATCACTGGGTGTGACCCAAAAAGCAAAAATTTAAAAATTTTCCTTTGATGGAGGGGCAAGAGTGGGTCACTGCTTTGACTTCCTTCGGGAGATGGAAGAGGAAACGGAAAGGTTTTCCGAAACCACATGGTAGGATTCGGTTGTTTCTCAGTTCAACACTCAAGCAGTTCCCCGAGCAGGATGGAGAGGAACCCGGCTTCCATTTCCCAAGCTCACCCTAGTACTAAGTCACAGTACCCACCCCCTCCCGTCTCCTTTCCAAAGATGCCAGCTCTTCTGAATGGACCTTAGAAAACAACCGACTGGCCTGTGATCTCAGCAACCCCGGGGCCAGGGGGTGCTTCTCAGCTCCTAGCGGGCTGTGTTTTCCGCTCCATCATCCTGTATTTATTAGTGACCCCCCAACACCCAATGCTCCCCAGCACCCCTACTTTAAAATATTTCATTCTTGGAGTCAAGCAATAGTACAGGAGGGAGGGTGTTTGCCTTGCACACGGCCGACCCGGGTTCGATCCCCGGCATCCCATAGGATCCCCCAAGCACTGCCAGGAGTATATATATATATATTTTAATTATTTTTTAATTAGTGAGTCACAGTGAGGGTACAGTTACAGATTCACACCTTTTCGTGCTTGTGTTTCCCTCATGCAATGTTCAGGAGCCCATCCCTCCCCCAGTGTCCATTCTCCACCACCCATGAACCCAGTATCCCTCCCACCCCCCCAATCCCATCCCCCCACCCCACCCCGCCTCTGTGGCAGGGCATTCCAATTTGTTCTCTCTCTCTCCTTTTGGGTGTTGTGGTTTGCAATAGGGGTACTGAGTGGCCATCATGTTCGGACATTAGTCCACTTTCAGCACGCATCTCCCTTACCACGTGGGATCTCCGCTCACAATTTACTTGGTGTTCCCCTCTCTATCTGGGATGACTTTCCCCCAGTGTGTGAGGCCAGCTTCCAAGCTATCCTTCCAGGAGTGTATATGCCTAAAAAAAGTATCATATGTACTTGTGTGTATCACTTATGATGTGTAAGGGGATACAGACATAGCATATAAATACACATGTCCTGTTTTCTGTGTCCATATGTCTACAGTATGCACTACATGTATTGGTATATGTGTATTTCTACATACATATTTCATATAAAATGGCTTATGATGGAAGCACACACATGCATGGAATATGCATGACTGTGATAGCTGTCAAAAGCATCAGGTGCAGAGGAATACATGATTCCTGAGTGCAGAGCCAGGAGGAACCCCTGAGCCAAAAATCACTGTCACTCTCACTGTCACTCTCATCCTATTGCTCATTGAATTGCTCAAGTGGGCACCAGTCACGTCTCCATGGTGAGACTAGTTATGACTGTTTTTGGCATATCGAATATGCCACGGGGAGCTTGCCAGGATCTGCTGTGTGGGCAGGATACTCAGTAGCTTGCTGGGATCTCCAATAGGGGCGGAGGAATCGAACCCAGGTCGGCTGCATGCAAGGCAAACGCCCTACCCGCTGTGCTATTGCTCCAGCCCTGAGCCTAAGATGCAAAAATAAAATAAAATGCTTCATTCTTATCAATAATTTCCTAACAGAATGATCAAACAATGTTTCCGGAGAAGAAAGAGAGTGGGAATTATTGTATCTCACGATGGAACCATTCCGCCCTGGTCTGAGAGATTATTGATAATCTCTAATAAGTGATAAAATTGATGATCTCTCAATAATTATTGATAAGGAGCAATATAAAATAAATTGTTGCGGGCCTGCTGTGGAGGCAGGCTTCAGGGGTGGCTGGGAGAATTGGAGACATGGTGGAGGGGTGCTGAGATATCGAAGGCCTGTAATGAATCATCACAAGCAACTTTGCAAACCAAGAGTTTCTATCAAGTGTAAGGGGAATAAAAATTTGCATATGTCAGCGTTACTTATTCCAGGTAAATGCCAAAGAATCTCTTTAAAAGTATTATTAATGACAGGTGAGACATGATTATTACCATAATGAGATCCAAGTGTAAAATAAAATCTAATGTAATATATTTAGATTCCAGAGTTGCAAACGTGTACCTGGAGATACGGAGGAGCTTTTTTTTTTTATATATATATATTGTATCAAATGGCTTTAATTTTCTTATTTACACAGGTCAAAATCATATAGGAAATACTAAGTGGCCCTTCCTGATTTATTTTCTGACCACTCTACCAGCCAGTTCTTAAAGATTTTGTTGTTGTTCTTTGTTTTTAGGTTTTAGGGTTTTTTTTTCCTTTGTTTCTCTGCTTTATGGGTCACACCCGGTGATGCTCAGGGGTTCCTCCTGACTCTGCATTCAAAAATTACTTCTGGCAGTGCTTGGGGGACTCAATGGGATGCCGGGGATCGAACCTGGGTTGGCTGCCTGCAAGGTAAACCCCCTAACCGCCACACTATTGCTCCAGCCCCGGGTCTTAAAATTTTATGGGAATAAACAATATAAAGTCAATTTGTGATGTGCTAAAGGGGGTAGGTTGGGATGGGAGGGAAACTGGAGACATTGGGGGAAGGAACGGCACTCTGGTGGGGTTGGAACGCTCTATGCTTGAAACAACTGTACAGTGAACAATTTTATAAATCACGGGGCTTTTAGTAAAAATCAATAAGAAGAGTAAATAAAATATTTCATTCTTCTTTGCATAGCTGAGTCAGATGAGCGATAGCACAGCGGGTAGGGTGCTTGCCTTGCATGTGGCCAACCAGGGTTTGATTTCTCATTCCTCTCGTAGAGCCTGGCAAGGTAATGAGAGTCTCCCGCCCGCACGGCAGAGCCTGGCAAGCTCCCCGTGGCATCTCCGAGATGCCAAACACAGTCCCAACAAGTCTCACCATGGAGACGTGACTGGTGCCCGCTCAAGCCAATCAATGAGCAACGGGACAACCGTGCGACAGTGCTAATGCTTGCATATCTTATTGGATCTGCGTACCCAGAGGAGAATTCTAGAATCCGTCATTGTGATGACATGGTTTCTAGACAGGAACCGAAGCCGTCGACGCAGGAAAGAAGGAATGGAGAAGGGTTTATCCAAGGCCAAGCCAGGTGAAGTGTGGGAGCTAAAAACAGCAGCAGCCTGCTTCTACACCACATTCTCACCTCTCGGAATCTGGGTCCCGGGAGACAGTGAGTGGCTGGATGAATCATTGTCTAATTATCTCAGAATGACACTTCTTCAAAGGATTCCGAGACACGCGATAGGGAACATTCTCATGGCTGGGTAATCTCTGTCTTGAGGACACAAGGGTGTCTCTATATACTGAAGCACAGCCAATGCGTGTGTCTATATGGACGGTGAGTGTTTGGTCGTCACCCCAAAGTGAGTTTTCTCTGACACACGTAATTATGTGTGTGTTTGTGTGTATGTATGTGTGTTTGTTTTCTCTGCCAGTAACAATGCTTTCCAAAGCCAGAAGCTGAATTTGGCGTTTGGATTTTCTCTCCAGGACATAGTCTTAACCAGACAGCAGAATTTTTTCTCCAGTACCAGTACATTTGTGACATTGGCATGTGATGTCATGTAGGGGTCAGTCGACGAAGTAAGGTTGACAGATAATGCCATGCGTGGCACCTGTTTCTGTCTGAGGCACTGTTCTGTCTTGGGTAATGTTCTGTCTGTATAATGCCACGGTCCACACCAGGGGTGATCCCCCACATGGCATGGATGAAGACAAAGACTCAATCCAGATCCAAGCAGCTGGCGTTCTCTCATGCGTGTACCTTGAAGTGACTGTAATGAGGGAGGAAGATTCAACGTGTCCACAGAATCTTCGAAGGGTGCAAGAAAATCTCGGATCTCAGGACCGGAGAGCTAGCCCAGCACGTAGGATGCTTGCGTTGCACTCAGCCTATCCAGGTTCGATCCCTGGCATCCCACATGGTTCTTTGAGCTCACCGGGAATCAGAAGTAAAGTCTGAGCACCAGTGGGCAAGTGAGTGGATGGATGAATCACTGTGTCATTATATCATTATAGGTGATAAAAAAAAAACCCCATATCCGGTTTGGGTAGCTCCAAACCCAAAGAAAAACAAAGGAAAAAAGTCCTAATAAATATATGGCGGTTTGGGGAAGAATTTGTGGTTAGTGGCTAATCCACCGACCACTAGCCTTGAGATAAAATGAAAGCAGCTGTCTTTATGTTAACTGCACAATTATATGTGATATTGGGAGCGTGGATTCTACGTGAGATATGTCAGCTTGGTATATTATATCGCCAGGTAGCAAGAAATAAATGCCCTTGTAGTCGATCATGATGTATTGTCTATTTTATGTGTCGTTTATCTAACGTACTTGCGAGGATATAAGCCACTACAGAAAATCTTTCTGCTTATCAAGAAGCTTGAGGGGAAATTTCCGATAACTACGTATAGTCCACGGAACGGGCACTGCCCTAGACGCCTTATTTCTCATTATCAATAGACTTACCAAACGGATTGCTAGGAGCCAGAGCAATCGTACAACAGGGAGAACATTTGCCTTGCACACGGCCAACCTGGGTTCCATCTCTGGCGTCCCCTAGGGTCCCCTGAGCACCGCCAGGAGTCATTCTCCATGTGCAAGGCCAGGAGGAACCCCTGAGCATCGCCGAGTGGGACCCCAAAAGGCAAAGAAACAAACCAAAGCAAAGAGACTGCTACAAGTCCAGCCTGTGGAACATAGGGGCTCATGTGAAATGCTGGTGTGCACGAACCGTAGTGATTTGTCTGAAATATTATCATCTCTTGATGTCTCGAAGACCAGTAGTTGCCCAATGTCAAGACGGAATACCTAGTCACGGATCTCTGTTTCGCTTTGTTTCCTGTTTTGTTTGTGGGTCACACCCGGTGATGCTCAGGGCTTCCTCCTCCCAGCTCTGCACTCAGGAATCACTTCTTCTTTTTTCTTTTTAATTCATTCTTTTATTGAATCACCATGTGGAAAGTTACAAAGCTTTCAGGTTTCGGTCTCAGTTACACAATGCTCGAATACCCATCACTTCACCAGTGCCCATATTCCACCACCAAAAATCACAGTACAGCCCTCCTCCTCCCCCCCGCCCCAGGGATCACTTCTTGAGGTGCTCGAGGGACCATGTGGGATGCAGGGATGGAACTCAGGTCAGCGTTCTTCGAGGCAAAAGCCCTCCCTGATGTACGATCGCTCCGGTTCCCATCTCTCCCCCCTAAAACAATGCAATGTCTCGCTCTTCACCTTCTCTGGTTTTCTTCCCTCTGACAGTGGGTACTCCAACGGAATCATTTTTCCTCCCTGGGGACGGACTCCATGTCCGACCCTCGCTTTTATGTGCCTCTGAGATACAGAACAAACATTCGTCAAGTGACACTGTGTCCACAGAGAGAACATAAGAAGTGTCCAGCAGAAGTCCGAAACGTCAGACCCATGGAGAGACCACACCGTCTTTCTTCAAAATTCCCGCTGGGGGTCCCACCACCGGAAGGGTGCAGTGACACCGTTACATACTTCTCTCAAGCGTGCAAGCTGGCTGGGTCTTTGAGTAGATGTCCACGGCGGGCAGGCTGCACCTGCCCTTTGGTCTGTGCTCACAGCGTCTAGAGACTTGATTTCTGTGATGTCTCGACAGCATCCTCTGGGCGTTGGGGTTCTGCTCTGCATCTCACGGGTTGCTGGACCCTAAGGATGACTTGATTCTCGCAGCTTGCACAGCCCATCTTCCCGAGCCTGGTCTAAACGTCTTTCTTGCGACACGTTTGAATGTGGGTTGAGTTTCCCAGGCGGTGGGGCTCCTGTGATGCGATCTTACTTGCGGGCGTCTCTCTCAGAATCAGATCTTAAGCAGAGGAAAAAGTCAGGTCCTCCTGTCGCTGGGCTGTGTCTGAACCACGGGGCGGTGAATTCTTGCGTGATTGTGTATCTGCGGTGACAATACGGTGTCCGTTTGCCTGCACGGCAGCCAACCATCACGGTGTCTTGGTCTTTTTTTGACTGTAAATTAGTCCTGCGTCCACCCACAGCTGAGTAGTGCAGGAGACACTGCTCAGAGAGAGAGACAGAGACAGAGACAAAGGAGAGAGACAGAGAGAGAAAGAGAGAGACAGAGAGGAGAGAGACGGAGGGAGAGAAACAGAGGGAGAGAGGAGGGAGACAGAGATGGAGAGGAGAGAGACAGAGACAGAGAGGAGAGAGATAGAGAGACAGAGAAGAGAGAGAGGAGAGAGACAGAGGAAGAGAAACAGAGGGGGAGAGGAGAGAGACAGAGATGGAGAGGAGATAAACAGAGATGGAGAGGAGAGAGACAGAGGGGGAGAGGAGAGAGAGAGATGGAGAGGAGAGAGATAGAGAGAGACAGAGAACAGAGAGACAGAGGGAGAGAGACAGAGACAGAGAGGAGAAAGATAGAGAGAGACAGAGAAGAGAGAGACAGAGAAGAGAGAGATAGAGGGAGAGAGACACAGGGAGAGAGAGGAGAGAGACACAGGGAGAGAGAGGAGAGAGACAGAGACAGAGAGGAGAGAGACAGAGATGGAGAGGAGAGAGACAGAGATGGAGAGGAGAGAGAGAGACAGAGAACAGAGAGACAGAGGGAGAGAGACAGAGACAGAGAGGAGAAAGAGAGAGACAGAGAAGAGAG
>NW_026570961.1:316976-321976 GCF_027595985.1 Sorex araneus
AAAGAGAGAGGAGATGAGAAAGAGGAAGAGAAAGGAGAGAGGGAGAGGAAAGAGAAGAGAGAAGATAGGAGAGAGAAGAAAGAAAGAGTGAGGGAGAGAGGGGGAGAGAGAGGAGTGAGAAGAGAGAAAGCGAGAGAGAAGAGAGAAAGGGAGAGGAGAGGGAGAGAGGAGAGAGAGGAGATGAGAAAGAGGAAAAGAAAGGAGAGAGGGAGAGAGTAAAGAGAGGGAGAGAAAGAGGAGACAGAAGATAAGAGAGAAAGGAGAGAAGAGAGTGAGGGAGAGAGGAGAGAGAGGGACAGAGGAAGAGAGAGGAAGAAGAAGGAAAGAGGGAGAGAGAGAGGGAGAAAGAGAGGAGAGAGAGGAAGAGATAGGGAGAGAGGAGAGAGGCAGAGAGATAGGAGAGAGAGGGAGAAAGAGAGAGGAGAGAGAGAAAGAGAGAGGAGAGAGGAAGAGATAGGGAGAGAGGGAGAGAAAGAGGAGAGAGGGAGAGAGAGGAAGGAGAGGGAGAGAGAGGAGAGAGGAGAGAGAGAGGAGATGAGAAAGAGGAAAAGAAAGGAGAAAGGCAGAGAGTAAAGAGAGGGAGAGAAAGAGGAGACAGAAGATAAGAGAGAAAGGAGAGAAGAAGGAGTGAGGGAGAGAGAAGAGAGGGAGAGAGGAGAGGGACAGGGAGAGGAAGAAGAGGGAAAGAGGGAGAGAGAGAAGAGAGAGGAAGAGATAGGGAGAGAGGAGAGAGGGAGAGAAAGAGCAGAGAGGAGAGAGAGGAAGAGATAGGGAGAGAAGAGAGAGGGAGAGAAAGAGAGGAGAGAGAGAGGGAGAGAGAGGAAGGAGAGGGAAAGGGAGAGAGAGGAGAGAGTGACAGGCTTTCAGTGGCACGGAGTCCACGTGCCGATCTCTTCCTTCTGACACAGTTCCTCCCAGAAGGCTCCACCCTTGCACGATGCAGAGACCTTGAGCAGCGGGTGAGGGCTGAGTGCCCAGCGGCTCGAGAGGCTGAGGCCAGCCCAGAGGACGGAGAGGGTGTGGCCGGCTCCTCCGGGATGTCCTTTGCCAGGTAAAACCCACAATGGCATCCCTGGCCCGCCTTCCCCTTAGGTGACCTTGCCTTGACCCCGCCCTCGAGGACTTGCTCCCCCGGGGGCTGGCTAGGACCCTTTCAGGAGAGAAAGAGAAGAGAGAAGATAGGAGAGAAAGGAGAGAGAAGAACGAGTGAGGGAGAGAGAAGAGAAAGGGATAGAGAGGAGAGAGAGAAGAGAGAAAGGGAGAGAAGAGAGAAAGGGAGAGGAGAGGGAGAGAGGAGAGAGAGGAGATGAGAGAGGAAAAGAAAGGAGAAAGGGAGAGAGTAAAGAGAGGGAGAGAAAGAGGAGACAGAAGATAGGAGAGAAAGGAGAGAGAAGAAAGAGTGAGGGAGAGAGAAGAGAGAGAAAGGGAGAGAGGAGAGAGAAGAGAGAAAGGGAGAGGAGAGAGAAAGGGAGAGGAGAGAGAAAGGGAGAGGAGAGGGAGAGAGGGGAGAGAGGAGATGACAAAGAGAAAGAAAGGAGAGAGGGAGACAGGAAAGAGAGGGAGAGAAAGAGGAGACAGAAGATAGGAGAGAAAGGAGAGAGAAGAAAGAGTGAGGGAGAGAGGGAAGAGAGAGAGGAGATGAAAAAGAGGAAAAGAAAGGAGAAAGGGAGACAGGAAAGAGAGGGAGAGAAAGAGAAGAGAGAAGATAGGAGAGAAAGGAGAGAGAAGAAAGAGTGAGGGAGAGAGAAGAGAGAGAAAGGGAGAGAGAGGAGAGAAGAGAGAAAGGGAGAGGAGAGGGAGAGAGGAGAGAGAGCAGATGACAAAGAGAAAGAGAAAGGAGAGAGGGAGAGGAAGAGGAGACAGAAGATAGGAGAGAAAGGAGAGAGAAGAAAGAAAGAGCGAGGGAGAGAGGGGAGAGAGAGAGGTCAGCACCTGTGGTGTCCACTTTGGGGGGCCCATTGCAGGGGTGAAGGCGCCGGGGAGTGGGAGGATGGGATACGTCTGGGACGTCCTCGGAAGGTTCTGGAACACGGATCCCTTCTTTCCTGCTCTCTGTTGAACACGGACTTCCTGTCTTTCACTCTGCTCATGTCTTTTTTTTTTGCTTTTTGGGTCCCACCCGGCGATGCTCAGGGGTCCCTCCTGGCTCTGCACTCAGGAATTACCCCTGGCGGTGCTCAGGGGACCCTGTGGGATGCTGGGAATCGAACCCGGGTCGGCCGCGTGCCAGGCAAACGCCCTCCCCGCTGGGCTCTCGCTCCAGCCCCAACTCACATTTTTCTAAGCAAAGATTGTCCGGGAAAAACTATCTTCACACACACACACACACACACACACATACACACACACACACACACACACGTCAAGGCTTTCACTGGAGGGGCCGGGCAGTAGTACACAGGGACGGTGCCGGTGTTGCGTGCGGCTGAGCCAGGTTCTATCCTGGCATCCCACGGGGTCCCCCCAGGGCACCGCCAGGAGTGAATCCTGAGTGCAGAGCCAGGAGGAAGCTCTGAGCATGGCTGGGGGTGGCCCAAAAGCCAAAGAGAGAGAGAGACAGAGAGATAGAGAGAGACAGAGAGATAGAGAGAGATGGAGAGAGATAGAGAGATAGACAGAGAGATAGAGAGGCACAGAGATAGATGGAGAGAGAGATAGAGAGACACAGAGATGGAGAGAGAGACAGAGAGATAGAGATAGAGAGATAGACAGAGATAGATAAAGAGAGATAGATAGAGAGATAGATAGAGACACAGAGATAGATGAAGAGAGAGATAGAGAGACACAGAGATATACAGAGAGATAGAGATAGATGGAGAGAGATAGAGAGATAGAGACACAGAGATAGATGGAGAGATATAGACAGAGAGATAGAGAGATAGAGAGACACAGAGATAGATGAAGAGAGAGAGACAGAGAGAGATAGAGATATACAGAGAGATAGACAGAGATAGATGGAGAGAGATAGACAGAGAGATAGAGACACAGAGATAGATGGAGAGATATAGACAGAGAGATAGAGAGACACAGAGATAGATGGAGAGAGAGACAGAGAGAGATAGAGATAGACAGAGATAGATGAGATAGACAGAGAGATAGAGAGACACAGAGATAGATGGGGAGCGATAGACAGAGATAAAGAGACACAGAGATATATGGAGAGAGATAGAAAGACACAGACATATATGGAGATAGAGAGAGACACACAGAGATAGATGGAGAGAGAGACACAGAGATAGATGGAGAGAGATAGAGAGATATAGAGATAGATGGAGAGAGATAGAGATAGACAGAGAGATAGACAGAGATAGATAGATGATAGATCATAGATAGGTAGATAGATGATAGATAGAAGATAGATAGATAGATAGACAGAGAGATAGAGAGACTCAGAGATATATGGAGAGAGATAGAGAGACACAGAGATAGATGGAGAGAGAGATAGAGAGACACGGAGATATATGGAGAGGGATAGAGAGACACAGATAGATGGAGAGAGATAGAAAGACACAGAGATATATGGAGAGGGATAGAGAGACACAGATAGATGGAGAGAGATAGAGAGACACGGAGATATATGGAGAGAGATAGAGAGACACAGAGATAGATGGAGAGAGAGATAGAGAGACACGGAGATATATGGAGAGAGATAGAGAGACACAGAGATAGATGGAGAGAGATAGAAAGACACAGAGATATATGGAGAGAGATAGAGAGACACAGAGATAGATGGAGAGAGATATCAACAGAGAGATAGACAGAGATAGAGAGATGATAGATACATAGATAGGTAGATAGATGATAGAAGATAGAGAGATATAGAGAGAGATAGAGAGAGAGAGGGGCTTGAGCTGCAAAGATTCCTGTGTTTCCTTGTCCAGCCTTCCCTGTCCACTCCGTAGCCCACCCTGCCCCACCCCCCGGAGACCGACAACGTTCCCGCACCTCCTGTGTGCCCAGGCCCCCTTGGGAACCCTCTGCCAGGTCCAGCTGTAAGGGAAAATGCATGATGGCGTCCTTGGCTCTCTCCCTCTTTCCCTGCATCTGGTTCCTTCTCCAGCCCGTCTCCGTGGAAGAGGAAATCACAAGCCGTCCCACAGAGCTCAGCACGCACCCGGCTCGGGGGTCACCAGACAGGACACAGGGGCCCTCGGGTGACGGGGAGAGAAGGTGCAGCTGGCCTCGCCCAACACCCGCGGGACCTCAGATTGTCAGCAGACACGCGGACATCCCCCATGTCCACCCCGTTCATCACTGAACGATCAAGGTGCCCTGGACTTTCTCATCCCGGGGGCAGCCCTCAGCTCTCTGGGGACGTACCAGGGTGAGAGTTGCCCACCCCACTCTCCTCAGAGCCCCCCAGACCTCCTGAGTCCTTGGAGCTGTGCCTGGGAGACAGGGGATGGCCAAGCCTTGGGGGTGGGGAGGAAGAGTGTGGAGGAGGGGGGAGGAGGAGGAAGGAGGAAGAGGGGAGATAGAGGTGGAGAGAAGGGATGGACCGACGTTGGAGAAGAAGTTGGATGGGGAAGGATATCACCGTGTGATATAGATAGATAGATACATAGATAGATAGATAGATAGAGAGATAGATAGATAGATAGATAGAGAGAGAGAGAGAGAGAGAGAGAGAGAGAGATGGAGAGAGTGTGAAAATCACACACCCGCAATTCAGCTCTCGGGAAATCAACCGTCCGGTATAAAGAATGGGAGGGCTGGTCAAAATCTGGGAAAAAATGGAGTGCCCAAAAACAGCCGATTGATTAAAGAAACTTTGGTACATCGACACAATGGAATACTACGCAGCTGTGAGAAAGGATGAAGTCATGAAATTTGCATGTAAGTGGACCAACATGGAAAGTGTCATGTTGAGTGAAATAAGTCAGAAATAGAGGTACCAGAGTTTCTTTAACCAGTCATCTGTTCTTGGGCACTCGGGTTTTTTCCAGGTTCTGGCTATTGTAAACAGTGCCGCGATGAACATATAAGTGCAGATGTCATTT
>NW_026570961.1:326976-379476 GCF_027595985.1 Sorex araneus
GAACAAAAAGCCTAGGAAATGTTTTTGTTTTTTTTTTTTTTTACTGTTTTGGAGTCTGTTGTGTTTTTTTTTTCCTTTTCACACTTAGGTTTTTCTTTTTTTTTTTTTCATTTTGCTTTTATTTAGTTATTTTTTTAATAGATAGCACGTCGATTTAATGCTCGTCGAACTCCATGAAGACTCTCCTCTCCCGCGTAGAAGTCATGTGGCCTCCTCGGGGTTGCCTTTCAATCGCATTTTTGCCTCGTCCTCCTCCGTCACAATGAACGAACGCGAGTCCCTTAACAAGAATTGTTTCTGTTTTGTTTTGTGTTTCTTTCCCTTATCCAAACGTCACAAGCGTGATACATTGCTTACTGTGCATATTGCTACCAGAAGGACAGTCGGGGTGGGGGGGTGAACGAAACGAATACTGGGGTTTCACATCACACACACACACACACACACACACACACACACTGAACCAAGGTGAACCGCCCAGCACCATTTTCCTTCTCGACCTGCTGGGGGAAGAGATGGTTTGGCAGGAAAACTCTGGGACGCCAAGTGGGGGGGGGGGGGACGGGACACACAGACGATGGGACAGACAGACCGTGAGCGGGGAGGACCAGAAGGAGGAGGAGGAGGGGGAGGAGGAGGAGGAGGGAAGAGGCTGCCCTGCATCCCTGGCACGCAAATGCCTCTGCGGGAGACTCGGCCAGTCTTCCTGGAAGGGCGTAAGCAAGAGCCTTTGCAGGGAGGTCCCCGCACCACAGCTGGCAGTGGGTGACCGGGTTCGAGGAGCTGCAGAAGCACAGAGACCCCGGGAGACGCGTGAAGGGGGCTTGGCGGACACACGCAGGGCACCGGGCGAGGGGGAAGAGGGTGTCTCCCCGTCTCAGGGCCAGGGCGGGCAGAGCCTACTCACAGATGCCCAGGTGACCGTCCCTGCGGGGTCGGGACCCCCACGGAAACAATCACTCTCGCCCACGGACAGGGAGCACGAGAGAGAGAGCCACGGGCCGTGCAGAAGGGGAGGATGATTCCGCAGCACACAGGTGGGGCACCCAGAGGGCATCACCCCAGAGGGCATCGTTTTCTTTCTTTCTTTCTTTCTTTCTTTCTTTCTTTCTTTCTTTCTTTCTTTCTTTCTTTCTTTCTTTCTTTCTTTCTTTCTTTCTTTCTTTCTTTCTTTCTTTCTTTCTTTCTTTCTGGGACAGGCTGATCAAGAAGGGGCTTGACTGTTTTTGCACCCTACAATGATTGCAGGGGGGTGGGAAACGGCAGGGGAGGAGGGACGGAGGGGGCGGTCCCAGACCACCGTTTTCACCGGATTAGCTACGGCTGGGCTGAGGGCCCCCTGGGAAGGCGGGGGGGGGGGGGTTAGGGGTGTCCTGCAGCTGGAAGGTGGAAGACAGAGCAGGATTGAGAGGCTGCGAAAGGCAGCTTTCTTCCCCTCGCTGGCAGGGGCTAGGGGGGAGGCGGGGAGGGGAGGGCGAGTCTTCTTCAAGGCACTCAAAGAAGCAGACCTTTTTGCTGGCTGGTCCCCCCTCTGCCTCTCCCTCTCTCTCCCTCTCTCTCTCTCTCTGCCCCACCCCGCCCTGCGTCGAGGGTTCAGTGCACCCCAGGGCAGGGCTGGCCACTGACAGAAACCCCCCTCCCCGCCCCCTCCATAAAAAAAAAAAGAAAAAGAAGAAAAAAAAGGACAAAAATGTTTGTGTTTTCTGCACTGAGCAGAAGACAGAAGAAGAACAGAAGGACCTTCTCCTCCTTCCCCGGAGGACACAGAGGTGATAGAGGACTAATGGATATATTTATATATATAATATATTTTTTTATATATACAATAACACCACAATGGAAAAAAGTATCTTACTAAAAGCTCTTTCAAACGGAAAACACCAAGAAAAGCTTTGTGGGGTTGGTGTGTGTGTGTTGTGTGTTGTGTGTGTGTGTGTGTGTGTGTGTGTGGTGTGGGGAAGGGAGCAGGGGGTGGGGAAGATGATATTTGCATGTTTTTTTTTTAAATTTTTTTCTGTTGAAACTCAGACCTATATACATTTTGTTTATTCTTAGGATTTTTTTTTTTTTTTTTTACAAAGTTCCTTAAATAGAATTCCGGGCTGGCTGGCGAAACGTCTGCGCGGGGCCCCGCAGTCTCAGTGTTCCGGCAGAGTCCGGGTTCGGTAATAAAACTCCACGTCCAGCCCCCTCTGGGTGGGGGGCGGGGGGGGGCGAGATTCCGCCGTGGACCCCCGTTTTCCGGCCACGCCAGGACAAAGATCCAGTCCCACATTCCCTGTGTTTGTTTGTTTTTTCTTTTCCTTTTTCTCCCCCCAATGGTCATTACAAAAAAACAAAACAAAACAAAACAAAACAAAAGAAAACCGCAAATCCCCAATCAAAGGAAAGCGAGCGGGAACCCACATTCCACTTCCCCGCGCAGGTTCCAGCCCCGTGGCTGCTCCCGTGGGTGGCCAAACTCTGCGATCACCCGGAGTGTGGGATTAGTGGCGTGTCGGGGGGAGGGGGACGGGGGAATGGGAACAAAGTTGGGGGGGGGTGTCGGGGAAGCTTCCAAGCTCTGTTTGCACGGCAGCCGGGGAGGGGAGGGGAATCCTGTCTTCACCTTTCCCGGGGCGTCGAAACTGGTCTTACGGCGGGAAGGAGGGTAAATGCCACAGAAATCGGTGGCAACGGTCAGGGTTCGAGAAGATGGGCACAAACATGGCATAGGGGATGCCCTGTGTCTTTCGTTTTGTTGTTGTTGCTTCCCGTCCTTCTAATTCGTTGCGTGTCTGTGTGAAGTGTGTGACCTGCAGCCCGTGCGTTGTTGTTTTTTGTTTTTTTTTTGGGGGGGGAGGGAAGGTGGGGAGGCACCTGTGTCTGCCTTGGCGTCTCTGCGCCTCCTCCACCACTCCCCTGCTGCAGGGCATCCCGAGGCGTGGGGGCCCCGGCTATACCCGGGTGGTGGAGTGTCCGTGGGGCAAATTCGTACTGTTCTGGCCACCGCCGCCGCCGCCCCCGAAGGTGTTGAAGGTGTGCAGGGACTGCATGCCCGTGAGCGTGTTGGGGATCATGGTGATGGTGTTGGGGGTCATGAGTGGGATGTCGTCGGGCGAGCGGCGCAGGGTGAGCGTGTAGTCGGGCGGGCAGGCCAGCCGCAGGGTGTCGTGCGCCGGGAGGGCCTCGCACTCGTGGTCGTGGTCCAGCTGCTTCATCTGCAGCGACACCATCTCCTCGTTCTGCAGGTGGGCGATGTCGTTGCTGGGGTTGCGCGGGGGGCTGGGCCGGCGGTGCGTCTCGTGCCGGCGCTTGTCCTTCTTGTAGTAGAGCGCGGCGAAGGCCAGGATGTTGAGGAAGAGCAGCGAGGCGCCCACGGCGATGGTAACGCTCAGCTCCGTGGAGTAGTCCCGCTTGGTCTCGATGAGCACCGTGGTGTCCTCGGGGCCCGGCTTGTGCGGGTCCCGGGCCTGCTTGGGGCTGTTGGCGGGCGTGATGGCCGGGCGCTTCGTGGTGGGCCAGATCTTGGCCGGGGAGCGGCGGGTGCCGTAGGGGAAGGACGTCATGTCGGGCGGGGGCACCTTGGTGGTCGTGGACACGTACTGGAAGATCTCGTTGAGGTTGTGCAGGTGGGGGACCAGCTCCAGCCAGAAGGCGACCTTGGTGGCCCGGTAGTGGTCCCGCACCCGCGGCTTCAGGCCGATGTGCAGGTACAGCTGGTCCTTGGGGTTGTACTTGGACCACGCCACCTCCTCGAAGCGGTTCGGCTTGGTGTGGATGAATTTGGTGTCCTGGGGAACCGGCTGGTTGGGGTCCCTGGGAGGATGGGGGCGACAGAGAGAGAGAGAGGAGAGAGAGAGAGGGAGAGAGAGGAGAGAGGAAGAGGGAGAGGAGAGAGAGGAGAGAGGAAGAGGGAGAGGAGAGGGAGAGGAGAGAGAGGGAGAGGAGAGAGACAGAGGATAGAGGAGAGAAAGAAGAGAGAAAAGAGAGAGGCAGAGAGAGGAGAGAGAGGGAGAGAGGAGAGAGAGGGAGAGAGGGAGAGAGAGGACAGAGAGGGAGAGAGAGGAGAGAGGACAGAGAGGGAGAGGAGAGAGGGAGAGAGAGGGAGAGAGAGGGAGAGAAAGGAGAGAGAGGAGAGAGAGGGAGAGAGATGGAGAGAGGAGAGAGAGGGAGAGAGATGGAGAGAGGAGAGAAGGAGAGAGAGGAGAGAGAGAAGAGAGAAGAGAGAGAGGGAGAGAGAGGATAGAGATGAGAGAGAGAGGAGAGAGAGAGGGAGAGAGGGGAGAGGAGAGAGGGAGAGGAAGAGAGAGAGGAGAGAGGGAGAGAGAGGAGACAGAGAAGAGAGAGGGAGAGAGACGGAGAGAGAGAGGGAAAGGGAGAGAGAGAGGCAGAGAGAGAGAAATGGAGAGAGGGAGAGAGAGAAAGGGAGAGAGGAGAGAGGAAGAGAGAGGGAGGGAGAGAGGAGAGAGACATGGAGAGAGAGGAGAGAGAAAGAGAGAGGAGAGAGGAGAGAGGGAGAGAGAGGAGAAAGAGAGAGAGGAGAGAGGAGAGGGAGAGAGAGAGGGAGAGAGAGAGGGAGAGAGAGAGGGAGAGAGGAGAAAGGAGAGAGAGGAGAGAGGGAGAGAGAGGGAGAGAGGAGAAAGGAGAGAGAGGGAGAGAGAGAAATGGAGAGAGAGAGAAAGGGAGAGAGGAGAGAGGAAGAGAGAGGGGGGAGAGAGGAGAGAGAGACGGAGAGAGAGGAGAGGAGAAAGAAAGAGAGAGGAGAGAGGGAGAGAGAGAGGAGAAAGAGAGAGAGGAGAGAGGAGAGGAAGAGAGAGGGAGAGAGAGAGGGAGAGAGGAGAAAGGAGAGAGAGGAGAGAGAGGGAGAGAGAGGGAGAGGAGAAAGGAGAGGGAGAGAGAGGAGAGAGAGGAGAGAGAGGGAGAGAGGGAGAGAGGGAGAGAGGAGAGAGGGAGAGAGGAGAGAGGGAGAGAGGAGAGAGGGAGAGAGGAGAGAGGGAGAGAGGAGAGAGAGGGAGAGAGAGGGGAGAGAGGAGAGAGGTCATTGGTGGTCACTTCGCAGGACTGAGCAAGCTCGGAGTTGCCGCGGAGAGTGTGCCCGGGGGACTGTGGGGCTCAGACACGGGGTTCACGCGGCAACGGGCGTGGCCCTGGGGTCTTTCCCATAGACCCACCCTCGCTGGCAGGGCACGACGTAGTCCCTGGGGACACAAAACTAACAGGGTGGGGCTGGAAGGGTTTCCATGAATGCATGGAAAGGGGTTTATCAGGGCCACACACACACACACACACACACACACACACACACAATTATACAATAGGTTTAAGGGAAGGTTCCATGAATGCATAAAATAAGATTCGTCAGTGCCGACACACACACACACACACACACACACACACACATGCATAGGTTCAAGAAAAGGTTCCATGAGTGCATGCAAAGAGGTTTATCACTCATACACCACACACACACACACACATACACACTCTCACATGCATACAAAGATATTCATCACTGCCAACATACACACAGTAGGTTCCACGAATGCATGCAAAGGGGTTCATTAGGGCCCCCCCCCACACACACACACACGCACACACTTACACACATACAAAGAAATTCATTACTGCCAACACACACAACAGGTTCAATGAATGCATGCAAAGTGGTTCATTGATGCCACCACACACAACACACATACACACACGCACACATATAGGCATACACACACACATAGGCACACACACACACTCATACAAAGATATTCATTACTGCAAAACGAACACACACAAAACAGGTTCAATGGATGCATGCAAAGAGGTTCATTAGTTCCAACACACACACACACACACACACACACACACAGGCAAAGGCTCAAGGAAAGGTTCCATGAATGCATGCAAAGAGGTTTATTACTCACACACCACGTGCACATACACACACACAAACTCTTACATACATACATACAAAGATGTTCATTACTGGTACCACGCACACAATAAGTTCAATGATTGCATGCAAGGAGGTTCATTAGAGCCACACACACACACACACACACACACACACATACATAGGTTCAAGGAAAGGTTCCATGAATGCATGCAAAGAGGCTTATTACCCACACACCACACACATACACACACACAAACTCTCACACACCATATACATACACACACACAAACTCTCTCACACACTCTTACAAGCATACAAAGATATTCGTTACTGCCAACACACACAAACAATAGGTTCAATGAATGCAAGCAAAGAGGTTCATTAGGGCCACACACACACACACACACACACACACAGATGCATAGGTTAAGGAAAGGTTCCATGAATTCATGCAAAGAGGTTTATTACTCACACCACACACAAACACACACACACTCTCACACACATACATACAAAGACGTTCATTACTGCCACCACACACAATAACTTCAATGATTGCATGCAAAGAGATTCATTAGAGCCACAAACACACACACTTACACACATACAAAGATATTTATTTATTATTGCCAACACACACACACACATGCAAAGGTTCAAGGAAAGGTTCCATGAATGCATGCAAAGAGGTTTATTACTCACACACACACACACACACACACAAACACACTCTCTTACTTACATACATACAAAGATATTCATTACGGGCACCACACACAATAAGTTCAATGATTGCATGCAAGGAGGTTTATTAGGGCCACACACACACATACACACACACACAGGTTCAAAGAAAAGTTCCATGAATGCATGCAAAGAGGTTCATTAGTTCCAACACACACACACACACACTCTTACATGCATACAAAGATGTTCATTACTGCCATTACCACACCCACCACACACACACACACACACACAATAGGTTTAATGAAAGTTTCTAAGAATGCATGCAAAGAGGTTTACTAGGGCCACACACACACACACACACACACAAAGATATTCATTACTGCCACTACACACACAATAACTTCAATGATTGCATGCAAAGAGGTTCATTAGAGCCACACACACACACACTTACACACATACAAATATATTCATTATTGCCAACACACACACACATGCGAAGGTCCAAGGAAAGGTTCCATGAATGCATGCAAAGAGGTTTATTACTCACACACCACACACACACACACACACACACTCTTACATACATACAAAGATGTTCATTACTGTCACCACACACGCAATAAGTTCAATGATTGCATACAAAGAGGTTCATTAGAGCTAACACACACACACACACACTACACACACACTTACACACATACCAAGATATTCATTATTGCCAACACACACACACACACACATGCAAAGGTTCAAGGAAAAGTTCCATGAATGCATGCAAAGACGTTTATTACTCTCTCTCACAGACACATACACACACTCTCTTACATACATACATACATACATACATACAAAGATATTCATTACCGCCACCACACACAATAAGTTCAATGATTGCATGCAAGGAGGTTCATTAGAGCCACACACACACACACACACACACACACACACACAGGTTCAAGGAATGGTTCCATGAATGCATGCAAAGAGGTTTATTACCCACTCCACACACAGACACAGACACACACACACACACTAGGTTTAATGAAAGGTTCTAAGAATGCATGCAAAGAGGTTCATTAATGCCACACACACACACACACACCCACACACACACATAGGTTCAAGGAATGGTTCCATGAATGCATGCAAAGAGGTTTATTACCCACTCCACACACAGACACACACACACACAGTAGGTTTAATGAAAGGTTCTAAGAATGCATGCAAAGAGGTTCATTAATGCCACACACACTCACACACACACATAGGTTCAAGGAATGGTTCCATGAATGCATGCAAAGAGGTTTATTACCCACACCACACACAGACACACACACACACAGTAGGTTTAATGAAAGGTTCTAAGAATGCATGCAAAGAGGTTCATTAATGCCACACACACACACACACACACGTAGTTTCAAGGAATGGTTCCATGAATGCATGCAAAGAGGTTTATTACCCACACCACACACAGACACACACACACACACACTAGGTTTAATGAAAGGTTCTAAGAATGCATGCAAAGAGGTTCATTAATGCCACACAAACACACACACACATATACATCCATATAATGTATACTGGCAAGTGTATATAGACATATACGAATATATCCCACTCCTCCCACCTCAGCTGTATAACCACGGCCCCGGGTCCTGCTGCCTCCTACTCCCCTTTCTCATCTCCTTTCTTCCCCCGTCAAGGTCTTTCCTTCCGACTCCTCTTCCTGGTATCAGCTCTGGGGGTCACGAGTGATGTAGGCACCCCCCTACCCCTTACTATGCTGCCTTCTCTCAGCAGATTACTCTATCTACCACAGGTCACCCAGTGCTCATCATTCTTCTGGCTGATCTCGCTCAATATGATGTTCTCCAGTTCCGTTCAAGACCAGCGGTATTAAAAATAATAATAATTATACACACACACAAACACACAAATACACACACATATATAATATATATTATATATATATGTATATATATATATAAAGTGGGGTCAGGGTGATATCACAGAGGGTGGGCTATTTGTCTTCCACACAGCTGACCCTCCTTCCATCCCTGGCCCCCCTGAGCACCTGTTGGTTTGGAATTTTTGTTTGAAAATTTCATTACAGGGGCCAGGGCGCTAGTATAGCAAGGGTGTTTGCCTCGCACGGGGGCTGACCCGGGTTTGATCCCTGGCGTCCGATATGGGCCCTTCAGCAGTACCAGGAGTGATTCCTGAGTGCAGAGCCAGGAGTAAGTCCTAAGAATGATGGCCGTAGTCCAAAGCCCCCCCCCCAAAAAAAAGGTATATGTATATAGATAGATATATTATATTTACTCATCAAAGCATACTTTGATAAAAAAAGGTATGTAGGAAAGCATTAGAGCACATACCATAATATTAGCATGTGCCAGAATGATGGCTGTAGTCCAAAGCCAAAGAAAAAGGTAAATAGATGGATAGATAGATAGATAGATAGATAGATAAGTTATATTTACTTATCAAAGCATACTTTGGTAAAAAGTATACACCAAAGTATTTAAGTACATACTATAATATTAGCATATACTGTAATGATGGCTGAGGTCCAAAACCAAAGGAAAAGGTAGATAGATAGATAGATAGATAGATAGATAGATGATAGATAGATGGATATCTTATATTTACTCATCAAAGCATACTTTGATAAAAAGTATACACCAAAGCATTAAAGCACATACTATAATATTAGCATATACTGTAATGATGGCTGTGGTCCAAAACCAAATGAAAACGTAGATAGATAGATAGATAGATAGATAGATAGATAGATAGATAGATAGATAGATGGATATCTTATATTTACTTATCAAAGCATACTTTGATGAAAAGCATGCACCAAAGCATTAAAGCACATACCATAATATTAGCACGTACCATAATATTAGCACAGAGTCATAGAGGGCAGGGCGTTTGCCTTGCACACGGCCAACCCAGGTTTGATGCCTCCATCCCTCTCGGAGAGCCCGGTAAGCTCCCGAGAGTCTCCCGCCCGCACGGCAGAGCCTGGCAAGCTCCCCGTGGCATATTCGAGATGCCAAACACAGTCACAACAAGTCTCACCGTGGAGGCATGACTGGTGCCCGCTCGAGCAAATTGATGAATAACAGGATGACAGTGATACAGGACAGAGGTACCATAATGAAGGCTGTGGTCCAAGACCAAAGCAAAAGGTAGATAGGTAGATAGGTAGGTAGATAGATAGATAGATAGACAGATAGATAGATGGATGATAGATGGATATCTTATATTTACTCCTCAAAGCATACTTTGATAAAAAGTACGCACCATGGCATTAAAGCACATACCATAATATTAGCACATACCATAATATTTGCAACTTACTGTGTATAATATCAATAGGGCATAATCACTCCATACCGGCATACATACGGCAGACAATAACAAAGATATGCATACATATATTTTAAAATATGTACAAAATTCTGGTTGTAATGGTCATTACTCTCTGCCTGGTCCTCTACTTCAAAAATCATCTGTTGTGGTTTTTTTTCCATCCATGATTTTCCACACATATGGGATTCGAGAGCGCTTTACATTTCTGGGGGAGTCCAACACTTTGGAAGCTTCTCTAGTGAGGATGTGCCGTGGAAACATTCGTCATTGATTTTGTTTTCCCACCCACTCTGAAAGGCAGCAGGAGATGGTGACAATCCCCACAAGTCCCCCATCGATCTGCTTCTTCCTCACAGGGTGTATTCGATGGGTGATGCTCAGGGGTTAATCCTAGCTCTGCACTCAGGAATGACTCCTGGGGGTGCTCAGGGCTGACTCCTGGCTCTGTACTCAAGAATCACTCCTGGTAATGTTTAGGGCTTACTCCTGTCTCTGCACCAAGGAATTACTCCTGGTTTTGTACTCAGGGATCACTCCTGGTGGTGCTCAGGGCTTAGTCCTGGCATTGCAATCAGGGCTCACCCCTGGTGGTGCTCAGGGATCACTCCTGGCTCTGCATTCAGGGCTCCTTCCGGTAATGCTTAGGGCTTACTCCTGGCTCTGCACTCAAGGATTACTCCTGGCTTTAGCACTCAGCGATCACTCCTGGTGGTGCTCAGGGCTTAGTCCTGGCATTGCAATCAGGGCTCACCCCTGGTGGTGCTCAGGGATCACTCCTGGCTCTGCATTCAGGGCTCCTTCCGGTAATGCTTAGGGCTTACTCCTGGCTCTGCACTCAAGGATTACTCCTGGCTTTAGCACTCAGCGATCACTCCTGGTGGTGCTCAGGGCTTAGTCCTGGCATTGCAATCAGGGCTCACCCCTGGTGGTGCTCAGGGATCACTCCTGGCTCTGCATTCAGGGCTCCTTCCGGTAATGCTTAGGGCTTACTCCTGGCTCTGCACTCAAGGATTACTCCTGGCTTTGCACTCAGCAATTACTCTTGGTGGTGCTCAGGGCTTAGTCCTGGCATTGCAATCAGGGCTCACCCCTGGTGGTGCTCAGGGATCACTCCTGGCTCTGCATTCAGGGCTCCTTCCGGTAATGCTTAGGGCTTACTCCTGGCTCTGCACTCAAGGATTACTCCTGGCTTTGCATTCAGCAATCACTCCTGGTGGTGCTCAGGGCTTAGTCCTGGCTTTGCAATCAAGGATCACTCCTGGTGGTGCTCAGGGATCACTCCTGGCTCAGAACTCTGGGCTCCTTCCGGTAATGCTTAGGGCTTACTCCTGGCTCTGCACTCAAGGATTACTCCTGGCTTTAGCACTCAGCGATCACTCCTGGTGGTGCTCAGGGCTTAGTCCTGGCTTTGCAATCAAGGATCACTCCTGGTGGTGCTCAGGGATCACTCCTGGCTCAGAACTCTGGGCTCCTTCCGGTAATGCTTAGGGCTTACTCCTGGCTCTGCACTCAAGGATTACTCCTGGCTTTGCACTCAGCGATCACTCCTGGTGGTGCTCAGGGCTTAGTCCTGGCATTGCAATCAGGGCTCACCCCTGGTGGTGCTCAGGGATCACTCCTGGCTCTGCATTCAGGGCTCCTTCCGGTAATGCTTAGGGCTTACTCCTGGCTCTGCACTCAAGAATTACTCCTGGCTTTGCACTCAGCGATCACTCCTGGTGGTGCTCAGGGCTTACTCCTGGCTCTGCACTCAAGAATTACTCCTGGCTTTGCACTCAGCGATCACTCCGGGCGATGCTCAGGATTTACTCCTGGTTTTGCACTAAGGAATCACCCCTGGTGGTGCTCAGGGCTTACTCCTGGCCCTGCACTCAGCGATCACTCCTGGTGGTGCTCACGGGACCATCGGGGGCGTCAGGGATTCAATCAGGCTCGGCTGCACGCAAGGCAAGCACCGTAAACCATCTCTCCTCCCGGTGGTGCCCAACAAGACATCCCCAGGAACACGGAAATCCCCAAGGCCTTGTAAAACACGCCTTTTCGCGTGACAGTTGTCTGGGAACTGTCACTCACCATGCCCATGTGTATGACCACAGCTGTGCCCCTCGCCAACCCAGGGGCACGAAGCAACAGGCTTGGGGGTTACATATTCCGAAAAGGAGGTTTGTGAAATCAATCCCCTTCGCTCCTCTCTGTCCTGAGAAATTGCCTCCACTGGCAGCCGGGCTGGGTGGGGAACAGAAGGGCCCCAACCGTAGCGATCCATTAATTTTCCTTCCCCTCGCTGCTTCTGATTTTTAACAATGGGGGGGACGGGGGGAGCTCAGCTTCGGAGCCTGCGACAGGCACGAGGCACTAATGAGATTTTAATAGTTTTATTTGGATATCGCCCTATTCTTTTTTTTTTCTCATGGTTCCATTACATGAGTGATAAATGGGGCTGCCTTTCTACTGCGGGAGAGCGTCGAGTGTGTGTGTGTGTGTGTCTTTAGGACGCCCCAGGAGACGGGGAGGGATGGCGGTGTGGGATGTCGACGGCCGAGAAGAAAGTGTTTAAGTGCCAGGGAGGGGGAAATGTTATGCCCGGATCCCTAGGTGGTAATAAAGATAGGGCATGCGGGTGCGAGGGGTGGGAATGTCCTTGTATGCCTGCTGGTTTGCAGATAGCCTGAGATTGGGTCAGCGTCAGACCCTTCCCTTCCGTCTTTGTTCTTGTTGTTGTTTTGTGGCCATAATTAGCAGTGCTCAGGGGGGGTGACTCCTGGCTCTGCACTTGGAAATCACTCCTGCTGGTGCTCGGGGGACTCTCTGGGAAGCCCGGGATCGAACCTGGGCCAGTGCATGCAAGGCAAACGCCCTCCCCACTGTACTATCACTCCGGTTCCTTAATTATGGGGCTAGGGCGGTAGCACAGCGGGGAGGGCGTTTGCCTTACATGCGGCCGACCCGGGTTCGATTCCTCCGTCCCTCTCGGAGAGCCCGGCAAGAGACTGAGAGTCTCCCGCCCGCACGGCAGAGCCTGGCAAGCTCCCCGTGGCGTCTTCGAGATGCCAAACACAGTCACAACAAGTCTCACCGTGGAGACGTGACTGGCGCCCGCTCGAGCCCATCGATGAACAACGGGACGATAGTATGACGGTGTAGTGCCTATTAACTGGGAATAAGGGCGGAGATGCTGAGAGGCAGGATTGGGACCAGTATTGTCCCCTGGACAAGCTGGACCTGCCAGCGGTAACCAGCTGAGTGTGGCAGGGAGGGTGGCCCCGGGCAAGTCTCAACTGTCCACTCAGTGTCTCCGGAGTGAGGGGGAGGCTCCTGGTCTCCAACCTGAAGGGTCTCGGCGAGACCGAGATGACTCAGCAAGTAGCCCCGAGTTCAAGACAGATCCGGTGGGGGGTTGGGGGGGGTGCCCGCCAGTACCCACAGCCCCCATGCCCCAAACAGCGGGACCCGGTGAAAGGAACTCAAGGTGAACGGCAGGGAGGAGGGAGAGGAGCTCAGTCGTGCCCACAATAAAGTAAGGAAAGATGGTGTGAGACACGCAGTTGTGTAAGGGCTCAAGAAAACTGGGTGCGGTGTGCTTCATGGGTGGTGAGTGTGTGTGTGTGTGTGTGTGTGTGTGTGTGAGAGAGAGAGAGAGAGAGAGAGGGAGAGAGAGAAGAGAGAGATGGGATGTTATATTTAACCAGTGAGTTTGACTTCAGTAGAGATTTATTTTTTTTGCTTTTTTTTGGGGGGTGGTCACACCCGGCGATGCTCAAGGGGTACTCCTGGCTCTGCACTCAGGAATGACTCCTGGCGGGGCCCAGGGGACCCTATGGGATGCTGAGAATCGAACCCGGGTTGGCCGCATGCAAGGCAAATGCCCTCCCTGCTATCGCTCCAGCCCCAAGTAGAGATATTTTCTATATTAGAGTTTCTTAGTTTTATTTTCTTTGTTGGTGGAGGGTGTGTGTGTGTGTGTGTGTGTGTGTGAGAGAGAGAGAGAGAGAGAGAGAGAGAGAGAGAGAGTGTGAATGTCTGTGTGTCATGGGATGTTATATTTAGCCAGTGAGCTTTGTTACAGCAGAGATATTCTCTATATTAAATTTACTTAACTTTATTTTCTTTATTGGTGGAGGGAATATGTGTGTGTGTGTGTGTGTGTGTGTGTGAGAGAGAGAGAGAGAGAGAGAGAGAGAGAGAGCATCTGTGTCATGGAATGTTATATTTAGCCAATGAGCTTTGTTACAATACAGATATTCTCTATATTAAATTGATTTAATTTTATTATCTTTATTGGTGGAGGGAAAGTGTGTGGGTTGTGTGTGTGTGTGTGTGTTATGGGATGTTTGCTCTATTTACTTAGTGAGCTTTAGCAAAGATATTTTGTGTATTAAATTTACTTAATTTTATTTTCTTGATGGTGTAGGAATGGTGTGTCCTATTGCTCCAGCCCCAAGAAATCTACTTTTTAAAGCAGTGTGTGTGTGTGTGTGTGTGTGTGTGTGTGTGTGTTTGTGCGTGGTGTGATGGGATGTTTGTTATGTTTAGTCAGTGAGCTTTGGATCAGTAGAGATATTCTGTACATTATATTTACTTAATTAAGTTTTCTTTTTTGGGTTTAGGGAATGTGTTTGTGTGTCTGTGTGTGAGTGTGTGTGTGAGTGTGTGTGAGAGAGAGAGAGAGTGAGAGAGAGAGAGAGCGAGCTGAGATGTTTGCTCTATTTAGCCAGTGAGCTTTGCTTCAGTAAATTATTCTGCGCATGAAATTTATTTAATTTTATTTTCCTTTTTGCTGGCGGAAAGTGTGTGTGTATGTGTGTGTGTACGTGTATGATAGGCGATGTTTGCTATATTTATTTAGCCGGTGAGCTTCGCCTCGGTAAAGATAGTTTGAGTATTAAATTGACTTCATTTCATTTTCTTTTCTGGTGGAGGGGATGGGGCTGAGTTACAAAATAAGTATAAACCTGTATAGAAGTGAAAGAAATGTATGCATATATGAAACAAATTTTTTTTTCTGGGGGCAGGACACACTTGGCAGTGCTCAGGGCTTACTCCTGGCTCTGTGCTCAGGGGACCCTCCGGGCTGCCAAGGATTGAACCTGGGTTGGCTGCGTGCAAGAAAAGTGACTTTCCCGTTTCACTAGTGCTCTGACCCCATGAAACAAAGCTTGATGATTGAAAAATACTTTTGTTTTTTTTTTTTTGCTTTTTGGGTCACACCCGGCGATGCACAGGGGTCCCTCCTGGCTCTGCACTCAGGAACCACTCATGGCGGTGCTCGGGGGACCCTATGGGATGCCGGGAATCGAACCTGGGTTGTCCGCATGCAAGGCAAACGCCCTCCCCGCTGTGCTATCACTCCAGCCCCAAGTAGAGATATTTTCTATATTAGAGTTTCTTAGTTTTATTTTCTTTGTTGGTGGAGTGTGTGTGTGTGTGTGTGTGTGTGTGAGAGAGAGAGAGAGAGAGAGAGAGAGAGAGTGAATGTGTGTGTGTCATGGGATGTTATATTTAGCCAGTGAGCTTTGTTACAGCAGAGATATTCTCTATATTAAATTTACTTAACTTTATTTTCTTTATTGGTGGAGGGAATATGTGTGTGTATGTGTGTGTGTGTGTGTGTGTGTGAGAGAGAGAGAGAGAGAGAGTGAATGTCTGTGTGCCATGGAATGTTATATCAGTGAGCTTTGTTACAGTAGAGATATTCTCTATATTAAATTCACTCAATTTTATTTTCTTTATTGGTGGAGGGAATATATGTGTGTATGTGTGTGTGTGAGAGAGAGAGTGTCTGTGTCATGGAATGTTATATTTAGCCAATGAGCCTTGTTACCATACAGATATTCTCTATATTAAATTGACTTAATTTTATTTTCTTTATTGGTGGAGGGAAAGTGTGTGGTGTGTGGTGTGTGTGTGTGTGTGTGTGTGTGTGTGTTATGGGATGTTTGCTCTATTTACTTAGTGAGCTTTGCTTTAGCAAAGATATTTTGCGTATTGAATTTACTTAATTTTATTTTCTTGATGGTGCAGACAATGGTGTGTCCTATTGCTCCAGCCCCAAGAAATCTACTTTTTAAAGCAGTGTGTGTGTGTGTGTGTGTAAGAGAGAGAGAGAGAGAGTGTGTGAGTGTGAATGTCTGTGTGTCATGGGATGTCATATTTAGCCAGTGACCTTTGTTACAGTAGAGATATTCTCTATACTAAATTGACTTAACTTTATTTTCTTTATTGGTGGAGGGAATATATGTGTGTATGTGTGTGTGTGTGTGTGTGTGTGAGTGTCTGTGTTATGCAAGGCAAACGCCCTCCCCGCTGTGCTATTGCTCCAGCCCCCGATAGAGGAATACTGTTGTGCGTGTGGCCATCTATTCGAAGGACAGACGTATGTACAACTATATCTAGATGCACCTAGGACCGAATATAAATATTTGACCGAATATAAATAATAAATCCTACACATGCGGATATGCGGTGCGTGCATACCACAAACAACATAAATCATTACAGTAACATAAAACAAATAGGCACGCAAGGGGCATTTATGCCCAGATGCGTGTTATGATGTGTATGGAAGCACGGTGCTTGGTAGCCGGGTAACCGCAATCTCGCCGAGTCCACGGCCAAGGAGCTGTCCAGGCGTGCTTTGACGGCCTTTCTCTGTGTTTTGCCGTGAGATTTATGTCATTCCCGAGCTTTCACGGGGAACCACCGTTTGCCAGATGCGGCACTGACTCAGATCCCGTTACGATTCACAACACAACATGGGATCGTCCACACGGCAAAGCCTCTCAATCCGCTTTGGCCAGGGCAGCCAAATATGCCCAGGGTCTTGGCGGCGGCAGAGAGGAAAGTGGACACGTGTTACGTGCATCAGCCGCCTCTCAGGGGTCCCGTGTGATGGCAAACACGTGTGTGGCGAAAAGAAAACAAAGACTATCACAGATGAGGTGCAGACAGGGTTGTGACGGTGATTATGGGTGTGTGTGTGTGTATGTGTGCGTGTGTGTCCACGGGAGTGTATGAATGTGCACATGCGTTCATGTGAGCATTGCATGCATGTTCACAGCTTGTGTGCACAAATGTGCATGTGGGTGAGAGAGAGACAGAGAGACAGGGAAAGAGAGAGACAGACACCCACACATAGAGACACAGAGAGAGAGGGGCAGTATGTGTGAGAGAGACAGAGAGACAGGGAGATAGAGAGATACACACAGAGAGAGACACAGAGAGAGGGACAGTGTGTGAGAGAGAGAGACAGAGAGACAAGGAGAGAGAGATACACACAGAATAGAGAGAGAGACAGTGTGTGAGTGAGAGAGAGACAGAGAGACAAGGAGAGAGAGATACATACAGAATAGAGAGAGAGACAGAGTGTGTGTGTGAGAGAGAGAGACAGAGAGACAAGGAGAGAGATACACACAGAATAGAGAGAGACAGTGTGTGTGTGTGTGAGAGAGACAGAGAGACAAGGAGAGAGAGATACACACAGAATAGAGAGAGAGACAGAGTGTGTGTGTGAGAGAGAGAGACAGAGACAAGGAGAGAGATACACACAGAATAGAGAGAGAGACAGAGTGTGTGTGAGAGAGACAGAGAGAGGGAGATAGAGAGATACACACAGAGAGACACACAGAGAGAGACAGAGTGTGTGTGTGAGAGACAGAGAGAGGGAGAGAAAGAAACAGAGAGAGAGACAGAGAGGACAGTGTATGTCTGTGTGAGAGACTGAGAGAGAGGGTGAGAGAGTGTGTTTGACAGAGAGAGACAGAGAGAGCAAGTGTGAGAGAGACAGAGAAAGAGAGTGTGTAGTGGATGTGTGTATGTGTGAGAGAGAGACACACACAAAGACGCAGATGGACAGAGTGTATGTGTGTGAGAGAGACAGAGAGACAGAGGGTGAGAGTGTGTGTGTGTGAGAGACACGGAGAGAGAGAGAGAGAGAGAGAGAGAAAGAGAGTTTGTGTCTGTGTGAGAGACACACAAAGAGAAAGACACAGAGAGGGACAGGGGGTATGTGTGTGTGTGGGAGCAAGCCAGAGAGAGAGACAGAGAGAGAGAGAGAGAGAGAGAGGGTGAGAGAGAGTGTGTGTGTGTGAGAGACACAGAGAGAGGGAGAGAGACGGTGTGTGTGTGAGAGACACAGAGACGGAGAGAGATGCTGTGTGTGAGAGACACAGAGAGAGGTATGCATGTCCGGGTATGCATGCAAAGACACGCATGCACATGCAAGAATCTGCCTTCTCATGCACGCTCCCATGCCTGTTGACAGTCATGCGTGGAGTGTGCTCACACCGGCAGTTCCATGCGTGTGCACACTCATGTTTGTACGGGGAGCGCCAGTGCACGGGTGGGCGTGTAAGCGTGTGTGTGCCTGCAGTGCTGGCGTGGGACCTCATGCGTCTGTGGGGGAACCCGACCCAGCAGGAGGGAGGGAGGGGAAGAGACTCATCATACAGTGCTCCGCCCGGCCCATGGGGGAACTCGACCCAGCAGGAGGGAGGAAGGGGAAGAGGCTCAGCCTGCAGTGCTCGTCCCGGCCCGTGGGGGAACCCGACCCAGCAGGAGGGAGAGAGGGAGGGGAGGAGGCTCAGCCCGCAGTGCTCGGCCCGGCCCATGGGGCAACCCGACCCAGCAGAAGGGAGGGACGGAAGGAGGCTCAGCCCGCAGTGCTCGGCCCGGTCCATGGGGCAACCCGACCCAGCAGAAGGGAGGGGAAGAGGCTCAGCCTGCAGTGCTTGGCCCAGCCCGTGGGGTACTGGACCCAGCAGGAGGGAGGGAGGGGAAGAGGCTCGGCCCACAGTGCTCGACCTGGCCCGTGGGGGAACCCGACCCAGCAGGAGGGAGGGAGGGGAAGAGGCTCAGCCCGCAGTGCTCGGCCCGGCCCGTGGGGGAACCTGACCCAGCAGGAGGGAGGGAGGGAGGGGAGGAGGCTCATCCCACAGTGCTCGGCCCGACCCATGGGGGAACCCGACCCAGCACGAGGGAGAGAGGGGAAGAGACTCGTCCCGCAGTGCTCGGCCCGGCCCGGCCCGTACCCGGTCTTGGCGAAGTTGGTCCAGTAGGTCATGACGACGGCGCTGAGCATGACGTCGTTCTTGGAGAAGTTGCAGCTGAAGAGCTCGGTGGGGCCGACCATGGGGACGCCGAACACGTAGGGCACCTCGTCCCCGTGCGCCGAGTCGGCCCAGCTGGGCTTCATCTCGCTCTGGCAGTGGTGGTAGAAGGCGTAGAAGTAGGTGGGCGAGCCGTACTGCGCGTGCAGGTCGGCCGTGGCCACGGCGGGCGCCACCCACTGGTGGTCGGTGAAGAGCGCCACGAGCGTCTTGCGGCGCGTCTCGGGGTTCTCCTTGTCGGCCCAGTCCGTGTACATGAACTTGATGGTCTCCCGCAGCGTGTCCTTGCCCTCGGGGTAGCCGTACAGGTTGTCCACGAAGTTGGACACGGAGAAGTCGAAGTCGTTGGGCGTCACCCCGTCCTCGGCGTCCACGATGCCGTCCACGAACTTGAGCCCCTCGCCCTGGTTCACGCCCAGCATGATGTCGTAGTTGAGGAACTCGCCCTGCTCCATGAGGATCTGCGGGTCGTCCGGGATCACGTCCCCGTCGATGACCGGCCCGAAGGCGATGTGGTAGGTGGCCGGCGTGATGCTCTGCTGGATCAGCTCCTTGTGGCTCTTGCCCCGCAGACACTCCACCATGTCCGTGGTGTCCAGCATGCTGCACCCCACTTTGTCGGCCAGCAGCCGCGTGTACTTGGCCGGCTGGTAGTTCACCGCCCAGCTGGACAGCGCGGTGCCGCTCTGGATGATGGCCTTCTGGAACAGTCCTGCAGGTGGCGGCGGGCGTTGGGGACGGGCCAAGGGTGTTTGCAGGGGGAGGGGGGGGCGGGAGAGAAAAAAAAAAAAAAGGAAAGAAATTTAGAAAACAGACGCAGAGGCAGCCAAAGCCGCTTTTGAGTCGCCGAAGAAGGCGGTGATTGTGCGGCCGGGCTGTGAATGTCGGGGCGGGGGGGGAGGCTGAAAAGCCGCGTCCCCCCACCCCCCTCTGCCTCCCGCTCCCGGCTGCGCTACAGCCCCGAGAAACCCCTTCCCCGCCCCGGCCCCGTCCCCCGTTCTTGTTGCGCCCGAGTGGGGCTGTTCTGCATTTCCGTGCCGACGCACGTGTTGATGCCATGAATGGTGCAGGGCCGCCTGTGCACGCCTGTGCACACACACACACACACACACACACACACACGGAAGTTCCAACACACACACCAATCCTGTCCTCATCCACCCAGCCACGTGCTTCTCTGGCCCACAGGATGGAAATAAAAACGCTTCCGCAAAGAGGCCCCCGAGCCCTGGAAATTAACTCTGGGCACAGAGCAAGGAGGTGAAAAAAAATGAAGCAACAACACGAGATCAGTGAATCCCAAACTCACGGCAGACAGAGCTGATTTCTCCGGCCACGTGTAAGGGGCCGAAGGGATCGTGTTCAATAGGAAGGGGGAAAATAAAAATAGAACGCTCCCCCCAAAACATCCTCCACCGGAGGGACCCGGGTAAAGTGTGCCTTTCCCCGCCCCCACATCCCCCCGAATGAAGCTCACATTTCCAAACAACTTCCATATGATTTCCATTCAAAGACCGTGCTGTTGTGTAATGTGGCCAGGTTGTGAGAGCAGCTGTTTGGTGGGTGAGGGTCAGAAAAAAAATGTCGGATTTGTTTGAGATGTCAAAAGTTTGGGTCCATCCATCCATCCATCCATCCATCCACCCACCAACCCATCCATCCATCCATCCACCCACCAACCCATCCATCATCCATCCATTTATTCTTCTTCCATGAACACACCTATCCATCATCCATCCATCTACCCCACCCCTCAACCCACCCACCCAACCATCTATCCACCCATCCACCAACCAATACATCAACCATCCATCCACCCACCCATCCATTCATCCACCCATTCATCCACCCATTCATCCATCCATCCATCCATCCAACATTCCATCCATCCACTCACCTATCCCAACCACCCATCCCATCCATCCACCCATCTCATCCACTCATCCCATCCACCCATCCACCAACCCATCCATCCATCCATCCATCCATCCATCCATCCATCCATTCATCCATCCATTCATCCATCCATCTATCCATCCATCCAGCCATCCATCCATCCACCCAGCCACCAACCCATCCATCCATCCATCGATCCATCTACCATTTATCCATCCATCCATCCACCCAGCTACCCACCCATCCATCCATCCACCCAGCCACCAACCCATCCATCCATCCAATCATCCATCCATCCATCCATCTATCTATCCATCCACCCATCTGTCCATCCATCCACCCAGCCACCAACCCATCCATCCATCCACCCAGCCACCAACCCATCCATCCATCCATCCATCCATCCAACATTCCATCCATCCACCCACATATCCCACCCCCCCACCCATCCCTTCCACCCACCCATCCATCCCATCCACCCATCTACCACCCACCCATCCATCTATCCACCTATCCACCCTGCCACTAACCCATCCATCCATCCATCCATCCATCCATCCATCCATCCATCCATCCATCCATCCATCCATCCATCCATCCATCCATCGATCCATCCATCCATCCACCCATCCATCCAACCAACCATCCACCCATTCATCTATCTGTCCATCCACTCAACTATCTACCCACCCAACTATTTATTTATCCATCCACCCACCCAACCATCCATCGACCAACCCATATACCTACCCATCCATCCCCCACCAATCTACCTACCCATCCATCCATCCATCCATCCATCCATCCATCCATCCATCCATCCAACCATCCACCCACCCATCCATCCATCCATCCCCCATCAATCTACCTACCCATCCATCCACCCATCCATCCATCCACCCACCCACCCATCCATCCATCCATCCCCCACCAATCCACCTACCCATCCATCCATCCATCCATCCATCCATCCATCCATCCATCCATCCATCCATCCATCCACCCACCAACCCATCCATCATCCATCCATTTATTCTTCTTCCATGAACACACCTATCCATCATCCATCCATCTACCCCACCCCTCAACCCACCCACCCAACCATCTATCCACCCATCCACCAACCAATACATCAACCATCCATCCACCCACCCATCCATTCATCCACCCATTCATCCACCCATTCATCCATCCATCCATCCATCCAACATTCCATCCATCCACTCACCTATCCCAACCACCCATCCCATCCATCCACCCATCTCATCCACTCATCCCATCCACCCATCCACCAACCCATCCATCCATCCATCCATCCATCCATCCATCCATCCATTCATCCATCCATTCATCCATCCATCTATCCATCCATCCAGCCATCCATCCATCCACCCAGCCACCAACCCATCCATCCATCCATCGATCCATCTACCATTTATCCATCCATCCATCCACCCAGCTACCCACCCATCCATCCATCCACCCAGCCACCAACCCATCCATCCATCCAATCATCCATCCATCCATCCATCTATCTATCCATCCACCCATCTGTCCATCCATCCACCCAGCCACCAACCCATCCATCCATCCACCCAGCCACCAACCCATCCATCCATCCATCCATCCATCCAACATTCCATCCATCCACCCACATATCCCACCCCCCCACCCATCCCTTCCACCCACCCATCCATCCCATCCACCCATCTACCACCCACCCATCCATCTATCCACCTATCCACCCTGCCACTAACCCATCCATCCATCCATCCATCCATCCATCCATCCATCCATCCATCCATCCATCCATCCATCCATCCATCCATCCATCCATCCATCCATCGATCCATCCATCCATCCACCCATCCATCCAACCAACCATCCACCCATTCATCTATCTGTCCATCCACTCAACTATCTACCCACCCAACTATTTATTTATCCATCCACCCACCCAACCATCCATCGACCAACCCATATACCTACCCATCCATCCCCCACCAATCTACCTACCCATCCATCCATCCATCCATCCATCCATCCATCCATCCATCCATCCAACCATCCACCCACCCATCCATCCATCCATCCCCCATCAATCTACCTACCCATCCATCCACCCATCCATCCATCCACCCACCCACCCATCCATCCATCCATCCCCCACCAATCCACCTACCCATCCATCCATCCATCCATCCATCCATCCATCCATCCATCCATCCATCCATCCACCCATCTACCCACCCACCCATCCATCCATCTATCCATCCATCCATCCATCCATCCATCCAACAATCCACCTCATCCATCCAATGATACACCTCCATCCATCCATCCAGCCACCAACCCATCCATCCATCCATCCATCCAACCATCCATCCACCCATTCATCCATCCATCTACCCACCCACCCTTCCACCCATCCATCCACCCACCCACCCATCTTTTCATTGATCTCTCTGTAAATCGTATCTGTAAGTGCGTATTTATAGATTTATCTCTATAAATACAAGTCCGTAGATAACACAGGCATTATCTCCATTATCGTAGATAACGTAGGTCATTATTTCAGATAATTTAGGCATTTAGTTCCCAATAAACCTGCACAAAGGAAGTAGCTGTCCACAATTCATACTGCAAAATACAACTTAATTTTCTTTCTTTTTTATTTTTATCCCCTTTGGTTTTTGGCCAACCCGGGTTCGATTCCTCCGTCCTTCTCGGAGAGCCCGGCAAGCTCCCGAGAGTCTCCCCCGCCCGCACGCACGGCAGAGCCTGGCAAGCTCCCCGGGGCGCCTTCGAGATGCCAAACACAGTCACGACAAGTCTCACCGTGGAGACGTGACTGGCGCAGGGGAAAAAAAAAATCATCGTTTCTGCTGGGTAACAAAGAGGGTTTGTCCCCGGGTGAATCTCGTGTCATCTAAGGTTGTTGTGATGACTTGAACCCCGAGAACTGTGATCATGTTAACAGGGAACAGCGGATGCGAGGGGACGGAGCAATCACGCTAAGTGCATGGGATGATTCGCTTTCTCATTTTTAGAGGGGACAAAAAAAATAGGGGGGCCCCCGGGGCGGGGGGGAGGCTGAGAGCGTCAAAATGAAAGTTGTTCATTCCACCTCGCAGCAGGAGTGACAAAATAAGGCATCGAGACCTGGAGGTACTGCAAGTTCCGAGCGGTGACAAATCCGCCCCATCCGGTCTGGGGAACAAAGAACGACAAGCTCTGACTTGCATGCAGCAGGGCGGGCATCTGCCGGGCCCGTGGCTGACCCCGGTTGGTTGGATCGCCGGCATCCCATGAGCACTGCCGGGAGTGAGCTTAAGAGGGTAGAGCCAGGAGGAGCCCCCTGGGCATCACCGGGCGTGGCCCCGAACCCAAGACACAAAAATAAAAAACTCATGTGCATTGGGGAGTTGGAGGCTGCCAATTTTGGGGGAGAGAAGGAAGACACTGTTGTTGTTGCTGTTGTTGTTGTTGTTATCACAATTATTTTAGCGGTTGTACATTTGCGGGTGGTACCAAGAGAAAGAATAGCGCCCGATTCCTCAGAGAAATGGAGAGTTTCCGGGGATTTGGACACAACTGTTTAGTCTGTCAGTGACAGAGAAACTCCTCTGTGAGTGTGGTGTGCGTGGTGTGTGTATGTCTGTGGTGTGTGTGGTGTATGGTGTGTGTCTGTGGTGTGTGTTGTGTATGTATGTGTGTGGTGTGTGCTGTATGTGCATGTGTGTGTGGTGTGTGCTGGGTGTGTCTGT
This sequence comes from Sorex araneus, assembly GCF_027595985.1. Classification (NCBI taxonomy): domain Eukaryota; kingdom Metazoa; phylum Chordata; class Mammalia; order Eulipotyphla; family Soricidae; genus Sorex; species Sorex araneus. Next base: position 351,696 of record NW_026570961.1, read on the forward strand.
CTGTGGTGTGTGTGTTGTGTGTCTGTGTGTGGTATGTTGTATGTGTGTGTTGTGTGTCTGTGTGGTGTGTGTGTTGTGTGTCTGTGTGGTGTGTGTGGTGTGTGTCTGTGTGTGGTGTGTGTTGTGTGTGTAGGTGTGTGGTATCTGTGTGGTGTGTGTGGTGTGTGTGTCTGTGTGTGGTGTGTGTTGTGTGTGTGGTGTGTGTGGTGTGTGTCTGTGTGTGGTGTGTGTTGTGTGTGTCTGTGTGTGGTATGTGTGTGTTGTGTGTCTGTGTGTGTGGTGTGTGTGGTGTGTATGGTGTGTGTGGTGTGTGTGTCTGTGTGTGGTGTGTGTGTAGGTCTGTGGTATGTGTGTGTCGTGTGTCTGTGTGCGGTGTGTGCTGGGTCTGTCTGTGTGCGTGCTGTGTGTGTTGTGTAGGTAGGTCTCTGGGTGTGTTGTGTGTAGGTGTGTGGTATGTGTGTGTTGTGTGCATGTGTATTGTGTGTTGTGTGTCTGTGTGGTGTGTGTGGTGTGTGTGTCTGTGTGTGGTGTGTGTTGTGTGTGGTATGTGTGTGGTGTGTGCATGTGTATTGTGTGTCTGTGTGTGGTGTGTGTCTGTGTGCGTGCGTGTGTGGTGTGTGTTGTGTGTCTGTGTGTGGTGTGTGCTGTGAGTCTGTGTGGTGTGTGTGTCTGTGTGTATTGTGTGTGTGTGTCTGTGTGGTGTGTGTGTGGTGTGTGTGTCTGTGTGTGGTGTGTTGTGTGTGTAGGTGTGTGTTGTGTGTGTGTCTGTGTGGTGTGTGGTATGTGTGTATTGTGTGTCTGTGTTGTGTGTGTGTCTGTGCGGTGTGTGCGGGTCCCCTGCGGGCGGGGCGCCTTACCTTCCGAGTAGTGGGACAGGGTGAGCAGGCTGACGCAGGAGGCCCCGGCCCCGGACCCGAAGATGGTGACTCTCTTGGGGTCCCCCCCGAAGGCGCCCACGTTCTCCTCGATCCAGCGCAGCGCCTGGATCTGGTCCAGCAGCCCGTAGTTGCCCTTGGCCGCCTGGTCCCCGGTGCTCAGGAAGCCTGCGGACAGCAAGGGCGGCACGCGTCACCCCGGGGCCCCGCGCCCGGCCCTGGGTCCGAGGGCCCGGCTCCACGCCCCGAAATCTCCACGTGGCTCCCCTCCCCGTCTCCCCCGTGAACACACGCTGCACCAACAACTTTGGGAAAAAATAATATTTAAACACATTGTTAAAAAAAAAACCAATTTGCAACGCGTTCTCCTCCCACGCACAAAGTTGTGTGTTCGTGCTGCTCGGATGGGCACGTCTCGCACCCTGCGTGCCCGCGGGCACTTTTTCCTGAGCCCGCCGGCCAACCGAATGTCTTCTTTAGGAAGGCGGTGTCTGGGCACCTCCTCTCCCCAGCGATGGACTGGATTTTGCTGTTGTTGTTGTTGTTGTCGTCGTTGTTGTTGTGGGTGAGTGAGTCCTTTATAGATCATGGATCTCGACCCTTTGTGAGAAAAGTTGTGTGAAAATATTCTCCAACCTCCTGCATCTATTTATTGATAAGAAACATTTTGTTTTAATCGATATGAGTCGCCGTGAGACACAGTGACAAGCTTCCGTGTTTGAGTGTCAGTCACACAATGACGGAACACGCATCCCTCCACCCGTGCCCATTCCCCACCACCCGTGTCCCCAGTGTCCCCCCATCCCGCCCTCCCCCTGCCTCCATGGCAGACAATCTCCCCCACACACTCTCTCTCTGCTTTGGGGCATCCTGGTTTGCAATACAGACACCGAGAGGCCGTCACGGTGCGTCCTTTGTCGACTCTCAGCACACACCTCCCATCCCGAGCATCCCTCCAACCATCCCTGACTCAGTGACCCCTTCTCCATCCCAGCCGCCTTCTCCCCCAGCTCAGGAGGTGGCTTCCAACCATGGGGCAATTCTCCTGGCCCTTGTCTCTACTGTCCTTGTGTGTCTGTCTCTTATTGTGTTACTTTATACTCCACAAACGAGTGCAGTCCTTCAGGGTCTGTCCCTCTCTCTCTCTGACTCATTTCACTCAGCATGAGACTCTCCATGACCATCCACATATAAGCAAATTTCATGACTCCATCTCTCCTCACGGCTGCGTAGTATTCCATTGTGTAGATGGACCAAAGTTTCTTTAAGCGGTTCTCCGGTGTCTTTTAATTAGTGCTCGTTTCTTTCACGGGGCAAAAGTTTTCAACATTGCTTCTTGGTAGCTTGCCCCCAAACCCAAAATCTCATTCGCAAGGGTCTCCCCGCACACATGTTCTTCGTCATGCTTAGTATAATCATCAAATATGGAAACAGCAACCCAAATGCTCAGCAACAGATGAGGGGATCAAGAAGTTGTGTCGGGTAGACACGATGGAATACTACGCAGCTCTGAAAAAAAGTAAACACGGCTGGAAGTACAGGAGTTTGTGCTGAGTGGGCTCACTCAGAAGGAGAAGGACAGAGACACACACAAGGATATCTCGTAGGTGGGACTTAGAGATACACAACCAGGGAGCAACGAAGGGCCCAAAGCAACATAATAGGAGAAGGGACCCACACAGTAGAGTCGGGAAGGTGAGAGAAATGGAGGCAGGGGTCCTTTGGGGACGGAGATGGTGGCCCCGGGGACGGGCATGCGGTTGAAATTACGTTCACGAGCCACTATGATGAAAGTCCTGCAAATCAAATTCACAAAAATCAGAATTGTTGTTTCAAAAATAACACAAAAATAAGAATTCACAAAAATAAGAATTGTTCTCAGAGGGCACCTTGTGCTTGCCCTTCCACAATGATTTCCTTGTTCCGGAGGTGCGCAAAAGCCCTGTGTGCAAAATCGGTGCCGCACAACATCATTTGCTGCAGTGACACACACACACACACACACACACTCCAGACCCCAATAGCTGTGGTACCAGAGAATCGCGGCGTCTTCATCCTGACTCCAAAAGGCTTCGACGCTAAGACAGAGGCCAGGGGGTAACTAGAAGATCAAGCAAGATGGACACCCAGACACGGGCACCATCGACTTAAGCCCCCACATGCCCAGGATCCAGAGACACACAAACAACCCCCTCGGACCTGCACATCTTGCTGCAGAGATCTCTCCAGACCCTAATCATAAAAAAATTCTAGAATTTCTAGAGCGTGTGGCCACAAGAGCAGCCGCGCAACATTGTATCGTATCCACAACAAGCAACACAAAACACAGGGTCTAGCATTGCGTTTTCGGCAGGCATGAGGGGTGCTGGGACTGAGCTCAAGTACTGAAGGTAAGTAAAGTAGAGAAAGAGAGTATTGTGCAAATTGTCGGCCACACAGGCTGGGGGAGGTGTGGACTGGGTGGGTGGGGGGGGTGGCGCGGGGATACTGGGGATTTTGGTGTTGGAAAACGTGCACTGGTGAAGGGTTGGGTGTTTGATGATTGTGTGATCGAAGCTCAAACACGAAAGTTGTGTTGCTGTACCTTACGGTGAATCACTAAAAAATGGGGGAAAATTGATAGTTAAAAATGAAAAAAATAAATAAATAAAAATCAAGCGATGCTTGTGACACCGTAGAACGTTCAAGATCTCCTACCAGCTACGGGTCTCCCCAGGTGAAACGACAACTCCACAAGGTTGCCGTGGGTGTGCGATACCAACGTTCTTTGGAGAAAGTCCACGTATGCCTACGTCCACAGCGGGTGGCACTGAATTCAACAGCCAGGCAAGGCATGGAAGCAACGCAAAGGCAGGTGAGGGGTGATGCGGTGGTATTTGTGCGAGAAAGACACAAGAGGAAAAAAAAAAAAAAGACAAAATCTTTGGCGCTTTTGTTGCTTTCTGCGGGGCGCCGGGAAGGTTCACGTTCGAGGAAATGCAACTCTGAGGAAGACGCACCGTGTTCTGGATGGTGTCACACACCGGTGGTGTGTCGGGGAGCAAGGAAAGAGAGGAAGGCAGCAACCGGAAGCAACTGGGGTCAGAGTTGTGTGGGAGATAGGATCAAGGCCCTGGAGGACGGAAAGTGACCCCCAGGGGTGAGTGTGGAGCTGGGACAGTGCCACGCCTGAAAGTCCGTGGTTTGCACAACTGTAAATTGTGTGTAAGTGCAGATTGGAAGGAAAAAGAAATGAGTGTGTGTGTGTGTGTATGTGTGTGTGTGTGTGTGCACATGTTCGGTCTGTGCTCCTGGCTCTGTATGTGTTTGTGTGTGTGTGTGTATGTGTGTGTGTGTGTGTGCACATGTTCGGTCTGTGCTCCTGGCTCTGTATGTGTTTGTGTGTGTGTGTGTGTGTGTGTGTGTATCACTGTCATCCCGTTGCTCATGGATTTGTTCGAGCGGGCACCAGTAACGTCTCTTATTGCGAGAATTTTTGTTATTGTTTTTGGCATGTCAAATACGCCACGGGGAGCTTGCCAGGCTCCGCCATGCGGGCGTGATACTCTCGGTACCTTGCCGGGTTCTATGAGGGGGATGGAGGAATCAAACACGGGTCAGCCACATGCAAGGCGAACGCCCTCCCCACTGTGCTATCACTCCAGCCCATGTGTGCATATATTTACATATATGCAAATTTATATATATATTTTTTATATATATGCAAATGTGTGTAGGTATATTCCATCTGTCTAGAATAACAACACAAAAGTAACGTGACTTCATAGACATTCTCCAGTGAAAGTTAAGCGCAAACACTTTGCTTCAGGGGCTGGGGCCACAGCACAGCGGGGAGGGCGTTTGCCTTGCACGCAGCCAACCCGGGTTCGAGTCCCAGCATCCCACAGGGTCCTCTGAGCACGGCCAGGAGGCGTAACCCCTGAGCATCACTGGGTATGACCCAAATTGCAAATAAATAAATAAATAAATAAATAAAATATATATAAAAAAAAACAACACAACTTTAGTTCACTTATGGGGTCTCAGGGATAAGAGGGTGAGGGGTGGGTCTGGGGGAGGGGTTATGTGTGGGTGTCATGGGGCAGATTTTCATATGCTAATAACCCTCATGAGCTCATCCTAGGGGAAAGGCTGGGGAAAGGTCTTCGTTATTCTGACGGGACCCTCAAGTCTGCGTTTGTTTCCAAGTCGCTGGCAACTACACGGAGACGCCACAGGGCAACTGTCTAGCCCGACGATTTGATCAGGAGGGAAGAAACTAACGGGGGGTCTCAGACGAGATCTGGCATTTGGGAGCTAGCCGAGAGCCCCCCCAAGTCTGCCCGTTCAAATCCCCTGGGGGGCACCCAACCCCCCTGGGCGCTGGCAAATCTTTCTTGTTTTTTTTTTGTTTTGTTGCTTGTTTCTTTTCATTTTCTTTTTTTTTTTTTTTGGGTGGGGAAGAGGGGGGCTGCAGGGCTGGGATCAGAGACAGTATCTTCCACTTGCCAAGGCAACACTCTATCACACACACACACACACACACACACACACACACACACATCTGTAGCTCTGCGCCCCTGGGTTCTGGGTGCTGCACTGGCCACGGCTTTTTGAGAAATGGCCCATGTTGTTGGTAAACTAGAAGTCGAACTAATAAAATTATTACTGCTAAATTCAGAATTAATTTTTACAAAGGATCTCTTTTCCTTGGCTGGAGCGAGAGCACAGCGGGGAGGGCGTCTGCCTTGCATGCGGCCGACCCAGGTTCGATTCCTCCGTCCCTCTCGGAGAGCCCGGCAAGCTACCAGGAGTCTCCCACCCGCACGGCAGAGCCTGGCAAGCTCCCCGTGGCGTCTTCGAGATGCCAAACACAGTCACGACAAGTCTCACCGTGGAGACGTGACTGGCGCCCGCTCGAGCAAATCGATGAACAGTGGGACGACAGTGATACAGTGATACACTGATCTCCTTTCCTTAAACTTTTTTTCCAAGAAGTTGCGGTACTGTTTGATATAATTGAAAATGTTTTAATGTCAAGCTTGCTAGAAATAACTGGATTTTTAAAAATATTCAATCTGGGGGCTGGAACGATAGCACAGTGGGTAGAGCATTTGCCTAACACACAGCCGACCCGGGTTCGATTCCCAGCATCCCATATGATCCCCTGAGCAATGCCAGGGGTGATTCCTGAGTGCAGAGCGCCAGGAGTCAGCCCTGACTGAGCATTGCGGGGTGTGACCCAAAAAAAGCAAAAAAAAAAAAAAATTCAATCTGTTAGGATACGCTGTTTTATTTATTTATTTTTTTGCTTTTGGGGTAACAACCGGTGATGCACAGGAGTCACTATTGGCTTTGCACTCAGTTATTACTCCTGGTGGTGCTTAGGGGACCGTATGGGATGTCGGGGATCGAACCCGGGTCGGCCGTGTGCAAGGCAAATGCCCTCCCCGCTGTGCTATGGGTCCGGGCCCCCAGGCACAAAGCCGTGTTATCTGCAAGAATGACAGAACCAAGACACGAAGCTGCATCATACTAATATTTTGTGAAAATCCAAATGTTCGAGCAATGTTCAGGCTCAGACCCTGGGAGCTTCCGTTCCGTAGTGTCAGTTACACAACGGCTCACGTGGGGCTCAATTCCAGAGCAGGCGAGGGATTCCCCTGTGGGTGGTTATGAGCCTGCGACTGACTTCTGTACCTCCGGGGCTGCAGGTGAGCGGCCACCGCACCCGCATCCAACGCCCAGGACGGAAAGGACAACCCAAGTGTTGCAGGAAAAGCCGGCAGGCGCTGAGAAACTAGAGTCACCTTTTTTTTTTTTTTTAACAGAGACACACAAAACGCACAGCATGCAAAGCACACAGCAACCATCAGGAAGGGTGCTGAGAACAACGGTGTGTTTGTTGTTGTTGTTGTTACAAAGCTTCAAGAAGGTACAGAAAACGATGTTCAAAATGATCCAAACAAAAACGTCCCTCAGAAAGGGGACAGTTGGTTTTTTTTTTTTTTCTTTTCCAGATTCTGGACTGGAGTGATAGCACAGCGGGGAGGGCGTTTGCCTTGCATGCGGCGACCCGGGTTCGATTCCTCCGCCCCCCTTGAAGAGCCCGGCAAGCTCCCGAGAGTCTCCCGCCCGCACGGCAGAGCCTGGCAAGCTCCCCGGGGCGTCTTCGAGATGCCAAACACAGTCACAACAAGTCTTACCATGGAGACGTGACTGGCGCCCGCTCGAGCAAATCGATGAACAACGGGACGACAGTGCGACAGTGCTACAGTATTACACTATTGTAAATAGTGCCACAATAAGCACACAAGTGCAGATGTCATTTCTACTGGTGGGGGAGGCAGGAGGGATACTGGGGACATTGGTGGTGGAGAATGGGCACTGGTGGAGGGAGGGGTGCTTGAACATTGTAGGACTGCAACGTAAGCACGACAGTTTGTGAGTCTGTGATTGTATCTCACGGTGATTAATTACAATGAAATTAAAAAAAAAAAGGAAAGGGGAGACTTTCCTTTCTGCCCGAGGTGTACAGGAGTGCAAACAGGACTGACCCACAATCTCCCGCTGGCTTGTCCTTCCCCTGATCCTGGCACCGAGAAAGTGCCCTCTGGGAAGGTCCGCATTCGAGACGGTGAAACTTTCTCGAAGGATGGAAGGGAGAATGGGAAATGACGCCCTCCAAGGCAGAACGGCAGGGGCGGGAACGACTCACACAGCTGACCCAGGTTCGGTAGCTGGCCACCGCCTATGGCCCCCTGAGCCCTGAGCCAGGAGGAAGCCCTGGGCAGCCCCAACTGTGCCCCCCAAAGCAGAAGCCAGACACAAATGCAGAGAGGACCGAGGTTGAGGGATAAAGAATAAGCTGGAAGCGCCGTGCCAAGGTGCGGGGGCAGGCGCTGGGATCCTTCCAGCATGTGACCCGTCGTGGCAAGCCAAGAATCCGATATCCTGATTCCTCAGTGCTTCGGAGCTGCAACCGGCACATCTAAATAATGAAGCGTCTGTGCACACGGAAATCATCTTGGAGGAGCAACGTCCTGCCTTTCTCACGTGGGTCCTTTACAGAAACGGTGATGAGTTACAGATTTCCAGATGCTGCCAGAACAGCTGGAAGGGATTTAAAAAAAAAAAAAATTCCCCCCCCTCCACCCCGTAAGAAAATCTGCAGTGCAGACTCCCGGGAATTCTGCCTGACACAGCATTGCTACTGGAAGTCATTATTCCCATACCAGGAACGAATGCCGAGAAATGGTAACCGGCTTCCTGAGCAGTCCCCTGTGGACGTGGAACTACCTTAACAGAGGCACATTTTTAATATCATTTTAAACGCAGGGGAGCGAACTCATCTGAGGGTGAGAACTGACTTTAATAGCCCGCTCTCTTAAGTCCTAAATAGCAAAGCGAGAATTCCTAAAATATTTACAGAGTATAAATCTTCCCTAGCAGAGAATAGCCAGTTTGAAAGCAGAGAGGAAGAAGAAGAAAGGAGAAGGAAGAAGGAGGAAGGGTAGGAGGTGGAGGAGGAGAAGGAGAGGGAATGGGGGGAGGAGGAGGAGGAGAAGGAGGAGGAGGAGGAGGAAAAGGAGGTGGAGGAAGAGTAGGAGGAGAATACGAAGGAGGGGAACGAGAGGGAGAGGAAGGAGGAAGAGGAGGTGGAGGAGGAGAAAGAGAAGGAGGAGGAGGAGAAGGAGAAGGAGAAGGAGGAGGAGGAGGAAGAGAAGGAGAAGGAGGAGGAGGAAGAGAAGGAGAAGGAGGAGGAGAAGGAGAAGGAGGAAGAGGAGAAGGAGGAGGAGAAGGAGAAGAAGGAGGAGGAGGAGAAAGAGAAGGAGAAGGAGGAGGAGAAGGAGGAAGAGGAGAAGGAGGAGGAGAAGGAGAAGGAGGAGGAGGAGAAAGAGAAGGAGAAGGAGGAGGAGGAGAAGGAGAAGAAGAAGAAGAAGAAGAAGAAAGAAGAAGAAGAAGAAGAAGAAGAAGAAGAAGAAGAAGAAGAAGAAGAAGAAGAAAAGAAAAAGAAAGAAGAAGAAGAAGAAGAAAAGAAAAAGAAGAAAGAAGAAGAAGAAAAAGAAAAAGAAGAAGAAGAAATCAGCAGAACAAGAAGAGGAAGAAGAAGAAGAAAAAGAAAAAGAAGAAAGAAGAAGAGGAAGAAGAAAAAGAAGAAGAAAGCAGCAGAACAAGAAGAGGAAGAAGAGGAAGAAGAAGAAGAAGAAGAAGAAGAAGAAGAAGAAGAAGAAGAAGAAGAAGAAGAAGAAGAAGAAGAAGAAGAAGAAGAAGAAGAAGAAGGAGGAGGATGAGGAGGAGGAGGAGGAAGTAGAAGAAGCAGGAGGAGGAGAAAGAGGAGGAGTAGGAGGAGAAGGAGAAGAAGAAGGAGAAGAAGAAGAAGAAGAAGAACAAGAAGAAGAAGAAGAAGAAGAAGAAGAAGAAGAAGAAGAAGAAGAAGAAGAAGAAGAAGAAGAAGAAGAAGAAGAAGAAGAAGAAAAAAGAAGAAGAAGAGGAGGAGGAGGAGGAAGATGATGATGAACACAACCCAATTAATGGACGCCCCAAGGTTCGCCACATAAAGAGCCAATAGATGTTCCGTTTGCAAAGTCTGTCTTGCCGTGACCCAGATGAAATTCTCTTTCCCTCTCAGGAGCTCACGAGTCCTGCCCAAGACCTGCCACGGGCCGACAAACACGAGCGGGTTCTTGTGTGAATTATCAAGTCGCCGAATTTCCCGGGTGGGTGCCCTTCTTCCCCAGGTTGGCAAATAAACTATCTCTATGCAGAGGTAGAGCGAGCCGGGTCCGGAAATAGCTGTGCTAATTGGATTGCTCAGCCACCCACGCGGCCAAGGACTGAAACACACAGCAGCACTCTGGCTGCAGAGAGTGCCAGGGCTGCCCGTACCGGTCAGTGGGAGCAAGGGGGACTCCGAGTGGCCACAGCCACTGCAATTCGTATTTGCACTTTGCCTACAGCTGTGTCCGGGGGCCTGATAATACGGGTGTACGGTGAGAAAGACGCTGGCCACCTCTGCTGAATGAATCCATGGTGGCAGGGCATGTCCACACCATCATTCCTGGGTGCGTCCGTGGACACAGGCCAGGGCACGTCCAGAATATTTGACCTCTGAGTGGCCCTAGGGACCAACCACCCATGTTCAAAAACTTGCTTCCTTAGAGACAGAGGGCTCAGGAACTTCTCCTGGCTCTGCACTTAAGAATTAATCATAGTCGTGCTGAAGGGGACTCTATAGGGGATGAAACAATAGTACAGTGGGGAGGGTGTTTGCCTTGCACGCGGCCGACCCGCGTTCGATTCCCAGCATCCCTTTTAGGGTCCCCTGAGCACTTCCAGGAGTAATTCCTGAGTGCATGAGCCAGGAGGAACCCCTGTGCATCGCCAAGCGTGACACCCCCCCAAAAAAAAAACGGGGATCGTATAGGATGCTGGGGAATTGAATCCAGGTCAGCTGCGTGCAAGGCCAAGGCTAATCCTAGTGGACTATGGCTCCAGCCCCAAGCTTTTGGCTTTGGATAAGAATTCCTGTGCAGATGGAGGGTTCACAGTTATGAATCGGGCTGGAAGCAAAGGTTAAGTTGGGGAGTCAGGGGATAGCATAGTTCCGGAGTAGAGACTGAGTCTCTATCTTGTGCAGAGTCAGGAGAGAAGTTGGGGTTCCACAACGGAAGAAGTTCTGGGTTCAGGGTCAAAGCTGTCTCAGGGGTCTAGAACCAAGAGGTCTTAGCAATACCACTCTTGGGAATCTATCCCAGAGAGGCAAAAAGGTATAGTAGAGACGGCATCTGCATTTCTATGTTTATTGCAGCCCTGTTTACAATAGCCGGAATCTGGAAAAAACCAGAGTGCCCCAAAACAGATGACTGGTTAAAGAAACTCTGGTACATCTACACAATGGAATACTATGCAGCTGTCAGAAAACATGAAGTCATGAAATTTGCATATAAATGGATCAACATAGAAAGTATCATGTTGAGTGAAATGAGTCAGAACGAAAGAGACAGACATAGAAAGATTGCACTCATATGTGGAATATAATATAACTGAGAAGTACAAGTTGGCAGTGATGCAATTTCTGGCAGGTATTTCTCTGGACTTAGTTACTAAAATACTAAATTACAGGAACCCAAAACCGTGAGGCCGCTAAGTGTGGTCACTCGACCTCATACCTCTTCATCCTCAGCAATGGAAAACAAATTATCTAATGCTTCCTTTTCAGCAGGTCCGACTTTAGGGGGGAGAGTCTCCAAACAATAATAGTGAGTTTTGTTGAAATATTGAATGCAATCAAAGTGAAAGTAAAGCAAAATTTATCAGTTACACAGGCGGGGGGGGGCTAAGGGTGGGGGGGCTAGGGGTGTGGGGGGGCTAGGGGTATGGGGGTGCGGGGTGGAGCTATACTGTGATTCTTGGTGGTGAAATATGTGCACTGGTGAAGGGATGGGTTGTTCGAGCATTGCATAACTGAGACTTAAACCTGCAAACTTTGTAACTTTCCACTTGGTGACTCAATTAAAAAAATTAAAAAAAAATAGAACCAAGAGGTCAACTTGCACGGTGCCATGTCTAACGTTCCTTTTTGTCTTAGGATCAGTGATGATTAGGGCTTCAGACTGGGGTCGAGGGACAAGTTTCTAGGACTCTGGGTTCCAAAGAAACCCCAGAAGATCAAAGGTCAAGCTTCCATCGTGGCAGGAGACTAGGTCGAGGATAAGCTCAATGACCCGTGGGACATGGGTCTGGGAGGTCTGGGTTCCCGCAAACGCCAATTCCAAGTCCATTTCTGTTATGAAAATGGCAATAAAATGGCCCCTGGAACCTTCGAACAGGGCAGCGTCTGACGATTGTCAAGGTCCAGCCAGGCTCAGCCCAGACCTTCAGAGCGTGGACGGCCGTCCAGTCCACTGTATGTGGGGCATTTTCCGTCCCACACCCAACACAGACACAATCCGTTTCACCGATGTGTCCAGTTGTGGATTTTAATGCAGATACATTCCAGAAAGAGAATGAGGAAATGCATCAAGGTGCACGTATGAGACTTTGTGTATTCCTACGTGTCCTCAACCTTCAGGCTTCTATCCATAAATATTCAGCGTCTATGGTCTATCAGCATGCAACACAGAATGAGAAGACCCTTCATGTGAAAAAACGACACTCTCAACTTTAGTTGGAAATGGTCATTCTCTGATCCAGGATGGATCACAGATTGGACCCCATGCAAGGCACGTGCACGTAAACCTCTGGACCATACATCTCTGCCCCATGGAAATAGATGTACTAAACTATATTAAATATATAATTTTACTTATACATTTTTAGTATGTTAATGGATGGAGTGATAGCACAGCGGGTAGGGTGTTTGCCTTGCACACGGCTGACCCAGGTTCGATTCCTCCACCCCTCTTGGAGAGCCCAGTAAGCTACCAAGAGTATCCTGCCCGCACGGCAGAGCCTGGCAAGCTCCCCATGGCGTATCCGATATGCCGAAAACAGTAATAACAAGTATTACCATGGAGACGTTACTGGTGCCCACTCGAGCAAATCAATGAACAATGGGATGACAGTGCTAAACATATAAATATCTGAAACATAATTTTAGTTATAGTAAATATATGAAAGGTAATAAAAATGTATGAAATATATTTATTAAATATAATTAATCATATTATATTAAAATATATGACTCACCATCTGTCTAAAAATCTGTTGAGAGAAATAATAGTTGCTCCAAATGATTTTTAGATCCGGGGTACGTTTTTATTTTGAGTATAGTGGATCTGTATTGTATTGAAAGATAATGTATTAGGGGATTCCCTAAAAATTACACAGGGTATTCAATCTTAGAAGCCAATGGCGCACTTCATAGACATGAATATATAACATATCTCGGGGCTGGAGCGATAGCACAGCGGGTAGGGTGTTTGCCTTGCACGCGGCGGACCCGGGTTTGATTCCCAGCATCCCATACGGTCCCCCAGGCACCGCCAGGAGTCATTCCTGAGTGCAGAGCCAGGAGTAACCCCTGAGCATCGCTGGGTGTGACCCAAAAAGCAAAAATAAAATAAAATGTTAAAAAAAAAATTAACTTTCAATATATATATATATATAACATATCTATATATATGTATTTAACAGGTATGCACATCTGTATGTGGATCTTATGTACAGGCACACGTGTGTAGATATAAATGGACATCACGTGTTTTGCAGAAAAGCACGTGTGCGTGTTTGAAACGACCCGCTCGGAAAGACAGACCCCTTTGTGACGATAAACAAACAGGCCGATGGGTCTTTTCTTCTGTTCGTCTTATCCTGTAACTGCAGACGTTTGGAAAAAAAAAAAGAAAAAACGACTTGAATCTCAAAAGCGAGCGGGTTGTATCCCCACAGGAAGAAAACGCAATGAGCCTGTGGCTTAAATATTTGTTTACACCGGCTGAATAGATTTTTTGAAGGCTATTCTTCAACGACACAAAAACACCACACAATCAGGGTAGAAATAAGTTGCAGGACAAAGAATATGTAAAAAGATGCAGAGTTACAGAAATGAAAGCAAGGACCAAAAAAAAAAAAAACACAACAACAAATGAGAAATCTCTTTTTGAAATATCCACCACAAACTGTAATTTATCATAAAGGGCTCGTTTCGGGAGGGACGGCATGCTTTGCAGAACTGCCCCTCCAAAATAAATTAAACAGTTTCTGTATGAGTCACATTCTCGAGGAGCCCCCACGCCACGCGGCCAGGGAGGGAAGGGGGTGTTGGCGGTTCGCACTGGCGCTTCACCAAGACAAGGGGGAGACGGAATCTCTTTGGATGAGTAAGTCCCTGACCTTTCCCTGTACAATAAGAACGAGCCTCTCCGGGTGGATACAAAGCCGGCAAGGACCAACAAAACTCCTGTGCTCTCGACGGGATTCAGAAGAGCAGCTGGGAAGAGACGTGTCAAGGGGGTGTTATCTCTCTGTCGTAAAGGACAAAGACAAGTTAACGGGAAACGGCTCAACGATAAATGCTCTCTTTCCCAAAAGAGTCTGGGTACGTTAGTTGGGTTGGGAGGGTGCATCTCTCTCTCTCTCTTTCTCTCTCTCTCTCTCTCTCTCTCTCTCTCTCTCTCTCTCTCTCTCTCTCTCTCTCTCTCTCTCTCTCTCTCCTTTTCCAGCTGTGTCTTCACCCTCCAATAAAGTCCCAAAGTCAACAACCTCATTCCCCACCTTCCTTTATCGGGCAGGTTTTGTTACAAGGCACTTCAATCGTTGACTAACCTGTGCCATGAAGCAGCCCAAAAGGTGAGACCCTGCGCTGGAGTGATGGCACAGGGGGGCGGGCATTGGACTTGCATGCAGCCACCCAAGGTCCGATCCCCGGCATCCTCTATGGTCCCCTGAGCTTTGCCAAGAGTCATTCCCGAGCGCAGAGCCAGGAGGTACCCCTGAGTGTCACTGGGTGTGAGAAGGAAGGAGGGAGGGAGGGAGGGAGGGAGGAAGGAAGGAAGGAAGGAAGGAAGGAAGGAAGGAAGGAAGGAAGGAAGGAAGGAAGGAAGGAAGGAAGGAAGGAAGGAGGAAAATTAGCAAGCAAGCAAGAAGAAAGGAAGAAAGAAAGAGAGGAAGGAAGGAACGAAGGAAGGAAGGAAGGAAGGAAGGAAGGAAGGAAGGAAGGAAGGAGGAAAATTAGCGAGCAAGCAAGAAGAAAAGAAGAAAGAAAGAGAGGAAAGAAAAAGATAAAGAAAGAAAGAAAGAAAGAAAGAAGGAAAGAAAGAAAGGAAGAAAGAAAGAAAGAAAGAAAGGAAGAAAGAAAGAAAGAAAAAAGAAAGAAAAGAGAAAGAAAGAAAGAAAAAGAAAGGAAGAAAGCAAGGAAGGAAAAGTAAGCAGGAAGGAAGGAAGGCAGGAAGGAGGAAAATTAGCGAGCAAGCAAGAAGAAAGGAAGGGAGGAAAGAAAGACAAAGAAAGAAAGAAAGAAAGAAAGAAAGAAAGAAAGAAAGAAAGAAAGAAAGAAAGAAAGAAAGAAAGAAAGAAAGAAAGGAGGAAGGAAGGAAGGAAGGAAGGAAGGAAGGAAGGAAGGAAGGAAGGAAGAAAGGAAGGAAGGAAGGAAGGAAGGAGGAAAATTAGCAAGCAAGCAAGAAGAAAGGAAGAAAGAAAGAGAGGAAGGAAGGAAGGAAGGAACGAAGGAAGGAAGGAGGGAAGGAAGGAAGGAAGGAAGGAAGGAAGGAAGGAAGGAAGGAAGGAAGGAAGGAAGGAAGGAAGGAAGGAAGGAAGGAGGGAACATCTATAAAGAAGAAAAAAGATCTAAAGTGGTCCTGCATGGTTCTGTCTGGGACCACTACAAGTTCTGGTCAACCTGACTGAGAAATTCTTGGGGGTGGAGTCTGCTGGGAGGGACCAAGAGGCCGGAAGCGATGGGTGGGCTCACCGAGTGGCCCCCGGGAAGGAGACACGCATCGTGGACTCTCCAGGGAGGAAGTTCATGTTGACTGAGGGACAAATGGAAGCCTGGAACTTCTGTTTGGGTTTCAGAGAGAGAAGGTGTCCCCTCCCCCTGCCCCAAAAGAACCCAGTAGCCACAAAGCTCCTGAACCCAAGAGCCACCCATGCGTGAGAATAAATATGTTGAAAAACCCAGGTAGGTGGGACCAGTGACGGAAAACTCCAGGCTTGATGAAGTTGGGGATGGGCTACCTCCCCCCATCTCCCTGTCCTCCTGGTTCCCTGGCGGCCACGATCCAGAGACTCATAAATGAATCTTGGAACAGAACATCACACTCCGGAGATGCCTCCAGACTCCCCTCCCCCAATCATCACCCAGAAAATAAGATTTTAATCCCAGCTCTAGCATCCTTTGAAAAAATTTAGAATTCCAGGGGCACACATTTGCCAAAGCAGCTGCACCTCACCTGATACAATCTTGCCACTGATATACGGAGAGTCTCACACCACATTTGATGGGGTGTAAGGCAGAAGACGACCAATCTTGATTAAAGTAGCAATAGCACAGCAGTAGGGCGTTTGCCTTGCATGCAGATGACCCGGGTTCGATTCCTCCGTCCCTCTCAGAGAGCCCGGCAAGCTCCCGAGAGTATCCCGCCTGCACAGCAGAGCCTGGCAAGCTCCTCGTGGCGTATTTAATATGCAAAAAACAGTAACAATAACAGGTCTCATTCCCCTGACCCAGAAAGTGCCTGCAATTGTTGGGAAAAAATGAGTAAGGAGAGGCTGCTAAAATCTCAGGGCTGGGATGAATGGGGACGTTACTGGCACCCACTCGAGTAAATCGGTGAACAACGGGATGACAGTGACACAGTGACACCGTGATGTACATATATATATATATACAAGCACACAAGACTGAAACTCCCACCACTTATTAGTGACCTCTAATATTGGGGCTTAATGGCTCCATGGTGAGATACAACAATTTTCACACACTTTCCTCGAAGGAAACCTCTTTTGGGTCATTTTCAGTTGATTATTCATAACAAGCAATCATCATCATCATCATCATCATCACCATCATCATCATCATCATCATCATCATCATCACCATCACCATCATCATCATCATCATCATCACCACCATCATCACCATCATCATCATCACCATCATCATCATCATCACCATCATCATCATCACCATCATCATCATCATCATCATCATCATCATCGTCATCATCATGATTTTTAGTCAATTGGATATTGGATATGCCAAAAACAGTAACAATAAGTCTCTCAATGAGAGACGTTACTGGTGCCCGCTCGAACAAATCGATGAGCAACGGGATGACAGTGACAGTGACTCATAACAAGGAATATAAAATAAATTATTGCCTTTATTTATTTATTTGTTTGTTTATTTATTTGCTTTTTGGGTCACACCCAGCGATGCACAGGGGTTACTCCTGGCTCTGCACTCAGGAATCACCCCTGGCCGTGCTCAGGGGACCCTATGGGATGCTGGGATTTGAACCCGGGTCTGCCGCGTGCCAGGGAAACGCCCTCCTGCTGTGCTATCGCTCCAGCCCCTGCCTTTATTTATTTTAAAGCTTGGGTGGTGGTGGGAAAGTTTGAGAGACTGGTGGCGGGAAGGGGTAATGGTGTTGGGATTGGTGTTGGAATATTGAACGGAATAAATTATTATTATTATCTTTTTTGCTTTTTGGGTCCCACCCGGGGATGCTCAGGGGTTCCTCCTGGCTCTGCACTCAGGAATCACCCCTGGCGGTGCTCAGGGGACCCTATGGGATGCTGGGAATCGAACCCGGGTCGGCTGCGTGCAAGGCAAACGCCCTCCCCGCTGTGCTATTGCTCCAGCCCCGAATGTAATAAATTCTTGGGAACAAGTTTATACACATAAAAGTTTTTTTAAAAAAGAAAGCACATTTCTCATGTGGGCGATGGTGGGAGTAGAATAATCCAGGGCCAAGACACACACACACACACACACACACACGCACACACACACACACACACACACACACACTCGGAGACTTATTTGCTGTGCCTTTGTGCCTCATCAAGGACTGTTGGCACCCCCGGGTGAGCAGGCTGGGATCTCTGTCTCCCCCAGCCCCAGCGTAGAGTTGTGCTCACAGTGGGGGCCAACCGGTGCCGGGTGTTGGCTGTTGTGTCTTCTCTGCGGCTGAGTCATCATCCCCCAACACCAAGACCCGTCACAGAACATCCTACCAGGCCCCGAGATGCCGCCAACCGACTCCTTCCCCCGCCGGGAACGTGCATGCGGTGGGTGTGCGGGTGGCGGCTGTGCCCTGGGCGGGGGGTTCCCTGGCGCCCCCGACCCCACTGGGTCTCCCCAGTCCCGGGAAGCTGTGGGACGCACCCTTGCGCCCCGGGGGCTGCGGGAGAGGGAGCGGGAAACGCGGGCGTCACCGCCAGGGTAACCCAGACGGTGTGGGCAGCTGCCGGGAAAACGGCACGTGTGAGTGACTGAGTCTCTGCTCCGAGGGGTTGGAGACGCAGGGAGGGAAAGGCGGGCGGGGAGATGTCAGAGCAGAGGGACAGGGACAGCGTGGGGAAGACACTCGGGGGCCCTGAGAAGCTGTGGGATGGTGCCGAGGCATTACTCCCCCCCTCCTCTTCTCTCTCTCTCTCTATGTCTCTGTCTCTGTATCTCTGTATCTCTGTCTCTCTGTCTCTTTCTCCGTATCTGTCTCTCTCTTCTCTCTCTCTGTGTCTCTATCTCTGTCTCTGTCATTCTCTCTGTCTCTTTCTCTATATGTGTCACTCTCTCTTTCTCTCTGTCTCTGTATCTCTGTCAATCTGTCTCTGTCTCTCTGTCACTCTCTCTGTATCTCCGTCACTCTCTCTCTTTCCCTGTCTGTCTCTGTATCTCTGTCTCTGTATCTCTGTCACTCTCTGTATCTCTGTCACTCTGTCTCTCTCTGTGTGTCTATCTCTGTCACTCTGTCTCTTTCTCTATATCTCTGTCACTCTCTCTTTCTCTGTCTCTGTATCTCTGTCACTCTCTCTTTCCCTGTCTCTGTCTCTGTATCTCTGTCACTCTCTGTCTCTGTATCTCTGTCACTCTCTGTATCTCTGTCACTCTGTCTCTCTCTGTGTGTCTATCTCTGTCACTCTGTCTCTTTCTCTATATCTCTGTCACTCTCTCTTTCTCTGTCTCTGTATCTCTGTCACTCTCTCTCTTTCCCTGTCTCTGTCTCTGTATCTCTGTCACTCTCTGTCTCTGTATCTCTGTCATTCTCTGTATCTCTGTCACTCTGTCTCTTTCTGTGTGTCTCTATCTGTCACTCTGTCTCTTTCTCTATATCTGTCACTCTCTCTTTCTCTGTCTCTGTATCTCTGTCAATCTCTGTCTCTTTCTCTGTATCTGTCACTCTCCCTCTTTCTCTGTCTCTGTCTTTGTCTCTCTGTCACTCTCTCTTTGTCTCTTTCTCTGTATCTCTGTCACTCTCTCTGTCTCTGTCTCTCTGTCACTCTCTGTCTCTGTATCTCTGTCACTCTCTGTATCTCTGTCACTCTGTCTCTCTCTCTGTGTGTCTCTATCTCTGTCACTCTGTCTCTCTGTGTGTCTCTATCTCTGTCACTCTGTCTCTTTCTCTATATCTCTGTCACTCTTTCTTTCTCTCTCTGTCTCTGTATCTCTGTCACTCTGTCTCTGTGTGTCTCTATCTCTGTCTCTGTCACTCTGTCTCTTTCTCTATATCTCTGTCACTCTCTCTTTCTCTCTCTGTCTCTGTATCTCTGTCAATCTCTGTCTCTTTCTCTGTCTCTGTCTTTGTCTCTCTGTCACTCTCTCTTTGTCTCTTTCTCTGTATCTCTGTCTCTGTATCTGTCACTCCATATCTCTGTCATTCTGTCTCTCTGTATCTCTATCACTCTCTCTTTCTCTCTCTGTGTCTCTATCTCTGTCTCTGTCACTCTCTCTGTCTCTTTCTCTGTATCTCTGTCACTCTCTCTGTCTCTCTCTCTGTATGTCTGTCTCTCTTTCTGTCTCTGTATGTCTGCCACTCTCTGTCTCTTTCTCTGAATCTCTGTCACTCTCTGTCTCTGTATCTCTGTCACTCTGTCTCTTTCTCTGAATCTCTGTCACTCTGTCTCTTTCTCTGAATCTCTGTCACTCTGTCTCTTTCTCTGTGTCTCTTCTCTGTATCTCTGTCACTCTCTGTCTCTGTATCTCTGTCACTCTCTCTCTTTCTCTGTGTCTCTTCTCTGTATCTCTGTCACTCTGTCTCTTTCTCTGTATCTCTGTCACTCTCTCTTTTTCTTTCTCTCTCTGAATCTCTGTCTGTCTCTGTATCTATGTCACTCTCTCTTTCTCTCTGTCTCTGTATCTCTGTCACTCTGTTTCTTTCTCTGTATCTCTCTCTGTCCCTGTCTCTGTCTCTCTCTCTTCCCCTTCCTCCGCCTCCTCTTCCCAACCCTTTGTGTCTCTCCCTTCCTCTCCTGAAACATACAGGACTGGAGGCAGAGCCATGGTACCGCGGGCAGGGCACTCGCCTTGCACACAGAAACAGGGTTCCCTCTCGGGCGGCCCGCATGATTCTCCAAGCACCACCAGGAGGAATCCCTGAACCCAGAGCCAGCAGTACACCCTGACCCCAGCACCCATCGCGAACACGTGCGTGCTGGAGGCCACGAGTTCGCGTGTGCAGGGGACCAGCCATGGTCTGTTGCAACCCAAGGCTCACACCGCAATGTGGTCTAATAATGTCTGTAGAGCGAGCACTGTGCTCCGAGTACATTGAGCATCCACAGGCTAAAGCTCCCTCGGCTGACAGAGACGGGGCCCCGGCTTCCTGTAGTGAGGGTGACCTGCCAAGAAGCTTGAGGCCAGGAGATCAGAAGGGCAGTACAGGGGGACAGTACGGGCCACCTTGCACAGGGCTGACCCGAGTTGGATCCCTGAGCACTGACAGGCGTGACTCCCTGAGCACACAGCCAGGAGTCAGCCCTGAGCAATGCCGGGCGTGGCCCCCAAATACAAAGAGAGCTGCAGGGTTCCAGGAGGGCACGTTTCCACCCTGATGTGTTTCCCCCGTGCTGGCTTCGGAGAGACCAGCAGGGCGAGCGGAATCTCCTGTGTTTAATCCGGAAAGGACTCAGCCACTGTCCGGCAGAACCTGGACCCCCGGGAACACTTGGAGCCCCCCAAAGAATCCGTGTCTGAGTTATTCCCACGTCTCTCCCCACCGCTGCCGGCCCCTCGCTCAGGGAAACATTCCTCTGCTTTCGACTTCCCTTAACGAGGGAGACAACTCCCATATCTAAGAATTTCGTCTTTCCAGAGGGACGAGTTCCCCGTACAAGGATGGGCACCACTTCCCTTCCATGCAGCCGACCCGGGTTCGACCCCCAGCATCTCCTGTGTCTTGTCAAGGGTGTTTCTTGAGAGCAGAGCCAGGAGGAAACCCCTGAGCACTGCTGGGTGTGTTCACCACCCCCCCCCAAAATAAATAAACAATTTATTCTTTCCAGAAGATTCCCAAGGCCAACAACACTTTCTGCAGCACGGAGGAAAATGAAAGCATCGGTCCTTCTGTGAGAGACTTCTTTGTGAATGCTTTATCTCTCCTACTTTTTTTTTTTAATGACCCTTGGACAATGAGAACCATTTTTAGAGATTCTAAAATTACGGGAACAATTTCTGCCTTCTCCTCATCAGTGAAGGATCAGACGGACCCAGTCTTGTGCTGCCTCGCTGATGAGAACGGGCAATGCCGTAAGAAACCAACTGCTGGGACGCTCGCTCTCATCTGGGGTCAGCTGACGGGACAAGGCTAGAAATCCTTGGGAGAAAAGGTCGGGCATTTCTACAAAAAGAAAACGCGTGCACTGAGGTGAGGGTAAGGATAATTCCAGAATTTGGGGGAGCCTCCTGGATAAGGAAGAGTTTACTTCCTTATAAATCTAAATTTATAAATTTAAATTTAATAGAATTTAAATTTAAATAGGATTTAAATTTAAATTATAAATTCAAATAAACTTAAAACTTAAAAATAGGAACTAAAATAGAAACTTAAAGTAGAAATTACATTCCAGAAAATCAGGCTTTATCTTATCTATCGCTAATTCACTTATTTATATCTGTATTTTTTGGGTTTGGGGCCAGACCTCATGCTGCTCAAGGGTTTACTTCTGGCTCCGTGCCCTGAGACCACTCCGGGGGACTCAGGGATCTAACCTGTGTCAGCCTCCTGCAAGTCAAACACCTTACCCACTGGGCCATCATTCCAGCTCCTGATCTCTGTATTTCCGTATACACTCACCCATATTCACATTTACCTATCTCTTCGTCCATCCACCCATCCACCCATCCATCCACATCCATCCATCCATCCATCCATCCATCCATCCATCCATCCATCCATCCAACCACCCATCCATCCATCCATCCACCCATCTATCCACCCACCCACCCATCCATCCACCCATTCATCCATCCACCCACCCATCTATCCACCCACCGACCCATCTATCCATCCATCCATCCATCCACCCACGCATCCATCCCTCCACCCATCTATCCACCCACCCATCCACCCATCCATCCACCCACCCATCCATCCATCCATCCACCCATCCATCCATCCATCCACCCACCCACCCATCCACCCATCCATCCACCCATCCATCCACCCATTCATCCATCCACCCACCCGTCTATCCACCCACCGACCCATCCATCCATCCATCCATCCATCCATCCATCCATCCATCCCTCCACCCATCCCTCCACCCATCTATCCACCCATCCATCCACCCATCCATCTACCCACCCATCCATCCATCCATCCATCCACCCACCCATCCACCTATCCATCCACCCATCCATCCCTCCATCCATCCCTTCATCCATCCACCCATCTATCCACCCACCCATCCACCCATCCATCCATCCATCCATCCACCCACCCATCAATCCATCCATCCATCCATCCATCCATCCATCCATCCATCCATCCATTCACCCATCCACCCATCCACCCATCCATCCATCCATCCATCCATCCATCCATCCATCCATCCATCCATCCATCCATCCAACCCCTCATTCACCTAGCCACTTGCCCAACCACCCTTTCATTCATTCTCCACCCCCAACGCTTTCAGTCCCCATCCATGCACATGTGCATCTTTCCTTCTTTCAACCTTTCAGCAGAACAGGAGGACTGGCCGCCATATTTAATGGTCCGCCCAATCTTCTGCCAACTTTGTGTTTCAGCTACACGGGGGTCTGAGGACAGAGACCAGTGACATGAACTGTAAGCCAGCACCTCCAACAGTTGGCATGTGAAGGGCATAACCTTCAACGCAGCTCCCCAAGTTCTTATAGGTCTCTTGGCTTGGCAGTGGAATGTGGGTACTTATAACACCTTGGCTCCTATTCGTCCTGCCGTCTGTCCCCCTCCCCTTTTCCCTAAAATACCCCTCTGCACTATCTTCCTCCACTTCCTGCCCGCTCATGGATTATTTAAAAAGTGCCTGCAGTCAATGCAAGGAGCACTCTCCCACACAGACAGGAGTCTCTGGAAAGACAAGAGAAAGGGCATCAACTGCAGTTTGATGGAACCAGGGAGCGTTTCATTAACTTTAGCCCCAGGCGGGAGCGTCTCACCTACGTGGCTTAGCTCCGCGAGGTCGGTTTTCGTCCAATCCTGAGGTCCGTTCCGGAAGGTCACCACGGTCAGTACGAAGAGGAAGGCGGCGACCAGATTATCTATTCTGCCCGCGCTCCCATATTTCATCTCGATTTTTGAACCCCAGCCGGCCATGCCTATAAGTGACTCATTGCATTTCCACAGCAGACATGAAACGACGCCGGCTGTGTGGGGGTCTGCACGCATTCGGGAGAGAGGTTGACCTCTGCTTCCTGGAATTCTCATCGTTCCGTGGACACCATCCTGTGGATGTTCTTTTAATGGCGTAAGGCAATGAGCCCTTCTCTTTCCTCGATGGTTTTGCATCAGAGAGAAGCCGAGGGCGTCCAGGAGGATGGCGAAGGTACATCAAACAGCCCTGGCTCTCCCTGCTGAGGCATCAGATGCCATTGATCTGAGGGTGCCTTTGAGCTGAAAACAAGGAAATACTTTCAACCTCTCCCTCAGCTACCTGAAAGGATTGAGGACAGGAAAAGGGCTGTTGCCAGACATAGCTTTTTCACTGTCGCTCTGTCGTCCCGTTGTTCATCGATTGGCTCGAGCGGGCACCAGTCACGTCTCCATGGTGAGACTTGTTGTGACTGTCTTTGGCGTATCAAGTATGCCACAGGGACACCTCCAGGCTCTCCGAGAGGGACGGAGGAATTGAACCCGGGTCAGCCTCAGGCAAAGCAAGTGCCCTATCTGCTGTGCTATCGCTCCAGCTGGATTTTTACACACACACACACACACACACCATGACTCCACAGAAAAGGAAGTGCACGGCAGGACAAACACACGCTCCTCCAGGCCTCTGCTCTCCCCATGTTCACCTTGGGATGCTCCTTGGCCCTGGACCGAGTCAAGATCCAAATCGTTCCTGCACTCGGCCAAGGAGGCCACGCCCTGGATCACTGATGGGTCTTACTGCTTGGGGCTCCCCAGTGTTTGGGATTAAACTTGTTTTTTTTTCTCCCAGGCTTCTGTTTTATGCCCACAGAACTATGGGGCCAGGCACAGGGCACAGGTGGAGAAGAGCCATTTCCGATGGCACCAAGGGGCTGAGGCGGCGAGCCCCCCTCTTCACCATCTGTGAACTCCCTAACACAAGTCGCCCGGGACATTCACCAAGACACAGGAAGTAATTCATCCCATGGACATCGATGCATCTCTGACATGCTAATCACCGGCATCTGCGTTGATTGAGATGAAGATGGCTGAAGGCCAAGGGCATGGATTATTTTCTGATAGAGAGAGCTGACAGCAGGCACGATGTTATCTCCCTAAAGTCACTAGCACACACATAGCACCCAAATGCCAATGCTATTCTTAAAAAAAAAAAAAAAGGAAATCAAGGTCTTTTTTTAGCTATGTCTGTTTCCTGTGTTTCACGTCTTAGAAAGGAAACGGTGGTCCATCAGGGTGAGCAAGAAACCATGTCTTCCTTCAAAAGCTAAATATTTACACAACTCTCCGTCTCTCCATCATCCCTCCATCCATCCATCCATCCATCCATCCACCCATCCATCCCTCCCCCATCCACCCATCCATCCCTCCCTCCCTCCCTCCATCCACCCATCCATCCAGCCAGCCATCCACCCACTCATCCATTCATCCACCCACCTATCTATTAATCTCTCCATCCATCCATCCATCCACCAATCCCTCCCTCCCTCCCTCCCTCCCTCCCTCCCTCCATCCATCCACCCACCCACCCATCCACCCATCCATCCATCCATCCATCCCTCCCTATATCCACCCATCCATCCCTCCCTCCATCCATTCATCCATCCATCCAGCCAGCCAGCCATCCACCCACTCATCCATTCATCCACCCACCTATATATTCATCTCTCCATCCATCATCCATCCATCCATCCATCATCCATCCACCCATCCATCCCTCCCTCCCTCTCTCCCTCCCTCCCTCCATCCATCCACCCACCCATCCACCCACCCACCCATCCATTCATCCACCCACCCATCCATCCATCCATCCACCCACCCATCTACCCATCCATCCACCCATCCATCCATCCATCCATCCACCCACCCATCCATCCATCCACCCACCCATCCATCCATCCATCCATCCATCCATCCATCCATCCATCCACCCACCCATCCATCCATCCACCCACCCATCCATCCATCCATCCATCCATCCATCCATCCATCCATCCATCCATCCATCCATCCATCCATCCACCCATCCACCAACCCACCTATCCATCCATCCATCCATCCATCCATCCATCCACCCACCCATCCATCCACTCACCCACCAACCCACCTATCCATCCACCCACACATTATTCATCCATCAGTCCCCAATCACCCGTCAAATATTTATCCGGCCAGAGGGCTAGTTCCATGCATGGGTCAGAGAGTTGACTTGCATAAAGCTGATTCCATTTGCACCCATGGGATCACAGGTGGTCTCCCAAGCACCTCCAGGTGTGACTTCTGGGCACCTCTACATATCTCCCCCTCCCCAAAAAGTAAAACAAAAATAACGTAATGATTCAGCACGCTCAAACGGCCCACACATGCGTTCACAAGTAGTATGCGTGGTGAATCAAATCTGTGAGTTGTATACTGCGTGGTACCCTTTCCATGACTTACGAAGAAATTGCAAAGGAACTCCGTTTCCTGGAAAATGCCTAACACCTCGGGATTGGCCATACGCTGAGGGGTGGGGAGGGAGATTTGAAGGCGCACAAATGTACAACACACGGCCATACAATACTTTCTGCCAACACCTTCAGTCCTGAGTAATGACGACTGTCGAAGAGGGTTGGTGTTCGGAATCTAGCAGAGGATTTGGCTTTACTTGTCACAAAGGCAATGAAAAGGTGCTGCAATGCACCGGGGCTCTGCAAATAGAGTCTTTGACTTTTAAAGCAGGTCCTCTTAAAGGAAATTACAGTAATTCCTGCAGAATTGCAACTCTGTTTCCGATTGCCTTACAGAGCCCCTCACGGACCTCTAAGGCGCCAGCAGCAGGCGCAGAATGAATACGTCTCTATTCCCCCCCTCCCCTCACCGTATCCCTTTAAGAGCTCAACGCGCAGCAACGCGAGAATGTTAACTTGTTTTATATTAGGTTCCATGACATTTTCGGGAATATTCAATTCCATAAAAGTCAGCCCAGCCATTTACATAAGACACCGGGGTTTAAAGGGAATAAAGCTAATTCTGATTTACGAAAATGTCAATGTCAATTTGAAAATCCCATTCAGGTTGGCAAAAGAGTCCTTTCTCCATGGAGACTGGGCTGGGGCGGGGGGTAGATGGGGGGGTGGAGGGGTGGGGGTGAATCATCTCCAACGTTCAACGTGTTTCCCATTTCGGTGAAACCTCTGAGGTGTTTCGGGGAGGATTTTTATCACCTGCAAGGCTTAACGCCACCAAAAAAAAAAAAAAAAACACAAAACCTGTATGTATATTTTTTTCAACGGTTCCAAGTTAGTGTTCTCAGAGGAAGCATGTGAGGAACAGATGTTTCCCGAGGTCAAGAGAAACTCATCCCCCCCGCCCCCCCCCCGCCCCTGCCAACCCCACCTAGATAACATCTTTTCTCCTTTTCTCTCGCACCCGGGCTGCATTTGTGCCCATGCTCCTACAACCGGGAGCATGGGGAATCTCACGTTCCCTGCAAGGCAGCAAAGCGTCCACAGAGCACATCTCCGGGAGGCGATAAAGTCGTTCAAACAGTCACCTTGGAAGTCAGTAAGTCCTTCGGACGGCCGAGGAAAACGGGCTCTCCCCGCGTGACTAACGCAAACTCAGCAAATGCCCAAAATTCTTAAGTTTGACCTCCCTGCAACGGGACCGGAGAGAGGAAGAAAGGAAGGCTGGAGGGATCATCTAGGATGCTCGGGAGGGTCTTGTACATAGCCGAGCCGGGTTGCATCCCAAATTTCCTGGAAGGGTCCCTAACCACTGAGCTGCACTGCCAGAGGTGGCGCCCAAATCCAAACCGATCAGCAGAAAGTCAATAAGAGACGCAGTCAGAGCATAAAATAATATGCAAGGCGGTCCTGAAGCAAGGCCCCCAAGGAAGGGAGTGTCTGGGCCAAGTGGGCAAGAACAGGGGGTCAGCCAGCACTGGGGGTCCCCCCTTGAGCCTCACTTGACCTCCTCGTCCCAGGGACCCAAGATACAGAAAGGGTCACGTGTGCTTAGCAGGTCACCATGACGGCTACATTGAAGCAGAGCAGGAGAGCGGACGGCCCCGTCATGCTGAGCTGGATGCTACTGGACCTTCCCGTACGCCAAGACCCTCTACAGAACACGGGTGTATCTGGCAATAAAGTGAACAGCCATCGGCTGCTCCCCGAGGGGGCTTCTCCACGCAACCGTCATCCTTTGCCCCACGTCTGCCCGAACACGGTTCACAACGTGTCCGGGCACCTCGGGGTGGGGGGGAGAAAAACTGTTCCCTAACACAGACTGTTCCTTGAGCACCCACTGGGAGTCATTTCTGAGTTCAGAGACAGGAATAAGTCCCCGAGCATCACTAGGAACGGTCCCCCCCCAATTTATTTTTTTTAATTTATTTATTTTTAATGAGTGAATCACTGTGAGGGTACAGTTACAAATTTATACATTTTTTTTTTTGTGCTCATGTTTCCCTCATACAGAGTTCTTGAACCCGGGTCGGCTGCGTGCAAGGCAAACACCCTACCCACTATGCTATTGCTCCAGCCCCCCACCCTGCCAATTTATTTTTTTAAAAAGAGACTGCGTTGGGATCTGGAGCGGTAGCACAGCGGGGGAGGGTGTTGGCCTTGCACGCGGCCAACCCGGGTT